>NW_026933643.1:0-57826 GCF_032062105.1 Saccostrea cuccullata | reverse complement strand
ACCCTTTGACCATGACCTTGTAGATTTCCTTTCTTGTGAAAAAACTTCAACCTTGGCCATGACTTTTAAACGGTAAGGAATAGAGCTTTCGTACTTCATACATGTAATCCTTGTGAGAAGACCCTTCATTGGATACCAAGAACTTTGACCCTCTAACCTTGACCTTTGAGATTGACCTACTTTAAAAAAGCAAACCTTGACCATAACTTTTAAAGAGTTAGGGCTAGTGCTTTCATACTTTACGTATTTAATCATTATGACAAGTCCTTTCATTTGATAACAATAACTTTGACCCTTTGACCTTGGAGTTTGACTTACTTTTTAAGAAATTGAACGTTGACCATACATTCTGAAGGTTTAGGGCTAGGGCTTTCATGCTTTACAAAAGTATTTATGTGGCAAGACCTTTCATTTAATACTAATTACATTGACCTTTTGACCTTGACTTTGGAGATTTTTGTAATTATTAAAAAAATTTAACATTACCTTACATTCAAATTTCACAATTGTTTTCCAGTGAGAATACCCTACTTTTGGTACCAATTAATTAAAGTTGCATTTAAGAAAAGCTTAATCTTTGCTATGTTGCCATACGGGGGCATCAGTGTTTTACAAACACATCTTGTTTATTCGGAATTAGACACATTTAATGCTATTATACCACGAAAAAGTTAAGGTAAA
The DNA here is from genome assembly GCF_032062105.1 of Saccostrea cuccullata. Classification (NCBI taxonomy): domain Eukaryota; kingdom Metazoa; phylum Mollusca; class Bivalvia; order Ostreida; family Ostreidae; genus Saccostrea; species Saccostrea cuccullata. Next base: position 57,145 of record NW_026933643.1, on the reverse strand, counting down.
AAATAAGCCGATTGTTCAATGAAAAAGATTCAACTGAATGATCACAGAAAGGTCACTGAAATGTATGTGCCATTCAGTCGACTGAATGGTAACTGAATGATCACGGAAAGGTCACGGGAAAGGGTCATTTTAGTGACCTTTCAGTGACCTTTCAGTGACAATTCAGTGGGCATTCAATTACCATTCAGTCGACCGAATGGTGGATTTTCATCCAGTATTAGCTTTTTTAGTCCACTTGTTCTCGAAAAGAATTTTTTTCCCATATACAAATGTACTTCAATGTAAAACTTTAATTCCCTATTGTGGCCCCGCCCTACCTCAAGAGGTCATAATTTCAAAAATTTAGAATCTACACTTCCACAGGGTTCGTGTAACACTTAACAATTCAAATTTCCAAAATTATTTAGAGTTATTTAGAATGTTAATATAATAGTTTAATTTTTTTAATTTCAAAAACTCAAACTGATTTAGTATATTCGAATTTAATATTTTAATTCAAAAACCTAAATTTTCAAATTTTCAATCAGATTTAACATTTTGAATTTTTAGATTTTTACCTTAAATATTCAAAATTCAAATTCCAATAACAAATTGTGTATTTTAAACTTTGATTTTTAATCTACAGTTTATTTAGAAAGTTTACATTTAACAATCTAAAACTCGGTAACACTTTTGTCTGTTGAATATTTACCTAATTTACATCAAAGTTCCAACTTTCAAACGCTTTAGCTTTTAGAAATAGGAATTTCGATTTAAAAAAATTCAACTTTTAAATTACCAAAACCTTTTGTACATTGGGATTTTTTAGAAGTTTACTTCAAATATCCAACCGGTCACGGTAGCCTAGTGGTAGAGCGTTCGCTTCGTGATCGGGAGGCCCGGGTTCGATTCTCGTTCGCGGCGCCGCGTCATACCTAAGACGTAAACAAAGGTAGTGACTGTTCCTTCGCCAAGCGCTCGGCACTAGAAGTGAAAGTCACGGGTCTTTCGGATATGACCTTAAAAACGTAGGTCCCGTGTCACGGTAGGCGCTGGCACGATAAAGAACCCTCACTGCTCAATGGCCCTGAGTGCCGAGTATAGGTCTAAATTTGAAGCCCTTCTCTGGCATACGGTGACGTCTCCATATGAGTAAAAAAATTCTCAAGAGGGACGTAAAACAATATACAATCAATCAATCAAATATCCAAAATATCAAATTCAATATCTGGTTAAAAGTTTGGATATTTTAAGTAAAATTCTAAAAATTCAAATTGTTAAGTTAAAAGAAATTAGAACACTTGAATCAAAATTCCAAATTTCTAAAATTCTTAAACGTTTCAAATTTGGATTTTAGAAGTTTGAAGCTATTTTCAAATAATCAAAAGACGAAAAATATTACCGAACTTTATATTGTTAAGTGTAAACTTTCTGAACAAACGGTAGACTAAAAACCCAAACTATGAAATTCCAGTAATCGTTTTTGGTACTTTGAATTTTGAAAATTTAAGGTAAAAATCTAAAATATTAAAATTCTAAATCCTATTTGGAAATTTGAAATTTTGGATTTTTGAACTAAATTATTAAATTTCAATGTATGAAATCAGTTTGAGTTTTTTTTAAAATTTAGAAATCATCATTTTTAAACTCTAAATCGTTTTAGAAATTTGAATTTTTAACTGTTACAGGGACCCCACAGGATGCTTCTTAATAACTTTCAGCTTTTCTGACACAGTGGTTCTTGAAAAGAGGATTTTTTAACGCTTTTGCCTATATGTTTCTATGTAAAACCTTGATTCCCTGTCATGACCCAGTCCTAACCCTGGGGTCGTGATTTGAAAAATTTTGAATCTACACTGTACCTCACGATGCATCCATGCATGTACATGTATAAGTTTTTTCTAGCTCTTCTGGCCAAATTGTTCTTGAAAAGAAGATTTTTTCATGACCCCATTCTATTAAGTATTTTTATTTTAAATTAAATCCACTTGGAAGAAGACTTGACCCTTTATTTTAACAATTTTGATTCCCCATTCACTTAAAAATGCTTTGTAAAATGTGTGTTAAAAATTGGATCAATGGTTCTTGGAAAGAAGTCGAATATGTTGAAAGTTTATAGACGGTCAGACTGACAGACAAACGGACAGTGGACAAAATTTGTTCCAAAATGCTCACTTGACTGAGCTTTCAGCCACATAATCTTTCAAAAGGATATTTTTACTAATTGGGAAAATCAGATTACCTTTGCAAAAAATTCTCTTGAACTTCGGGACTGGAAAAGGTTAGATGTATGTGACAGCTGTTTAACGAAGTGTAGTTTCAAGTCTGTTGAAATTATGACACCGGGATAGGGCGAGGTTTTTAGTAAATAATATTTTATACACTATCTTTAAAAATCAAAAATTCAGCAAGACCGTCATAGTAGAACATTTTCAACTATAAGCATCGTCATTTAGTGTAAATTTAAGTATGTTCTAAAAAGCTATTTTAGCATATAGGTTATATTCAAGGTCACAAGGTCATTGACCTTGGTGTTAATTGCAAGACCTTAATAATAAGTGTAGGATACATACAAAATACAAAGTCTCTATCTTTCATGGTTTAAAAGTTATGACGAAGGTTTGAAAAATCTATTTTTCTTCTTTTTTTAGCATAAGGGTCACAGTCAAGGTCACAAGGTCTTTTACCTGAAGTCATTTAAAAATTGTAAATTAGTGATTTAGGCATACCAAATATGAAGTCTCTATCATCATGGTTCAAAAGTTATGGCGAAGGTTGAATTTGACAAAAGACAGACAGACAAAAAGATAAACAGACAAACAGATAAAGAGACAAACAAACAAGACAAAAACAATATACGCCTTGGATCTATCGATCCGGGCGTATTAAAGTACATATCCGCAAGAAAAGCAAATCATTTGCATGCATTAAATTTCTTAGAACCTGAAGTGCAGTTTTATCTTTTCCCAAATCAACGTAGGATATGATTGGGTCATAATGGTCGATCAAACCTTTACCAATCTTTGGAAATCTCCTTTTCAAGAACATCAAAGTCATGAAAAAATCATTTAATTAAACTAGAAATATCGAGGTTCAGTTTGTGTATATTCAAGCGTTGTTGAACTCTTTGGAGGAAATGAGTTCATCTAAAGTCAATCCTAGTTTGATAAACGAATTAAAGATGAAAATATCATTTAATCTGAAGAAACAAAGTCATAAATAGTTACACGAATCTTTTAATGTCCTCAAGTAATGTTAATACTTTTTTATGTCCCTTGATGTAGGATGAGAGAAAATAAGAGATACACGTATGTAGAAGTTTCGTAATTTTTTATGCGCCTGGATCGATAGATCCGAGGCGTATATTGTTTTTGTCCTGTCAGTTTGTCTGTTTATCTGTCTTGTTTTTACCTAAACTTAAGATTGATGATTTATATGAAAATTTAGATATTAAAAATCCAGAAGACTAAAGATCTCTTTCAGTCCCTCTCCTCGGGATTAAGGTTCTAATATGAGTTGTATAATTTACTTTACATTTTCTTTGAAATTCTTAAGTAGGACAGAAGGCGCATGATTTTTAAGTCATATGGTATGAATACATGCTAAGTTGCACTCAATGAACATATAAACTTTAAATTTATTTCTGAGGGGCATGAATAGGATAATTTTTTTTAAAAAGATCATAATTTTACACTGTTAAAAAAGGCGAAAATCTTCAAAAACATGAAAAAGGCCACGATTGGTTTTCATGCAAAAACACCCCCTTGGTTGCGTAAATTCACGTTCTTAACTTTTGAGCTTAATATAAGACTCAAACTGCTACTGGTAATCTATGTGGTGGGCAAATTACGTAAACTCTTAAGATACCATTGACAATTTTTGCAGGCGTTTTTTTTTTCAATTTACAGAATTAAAGAGAATTTTTTTTCATGACGCATTTTTTGCGTGCATTTTGCAAATGTGTCCGCTACAATAGTTTTGAAAAAAAGCACTCATATGTCCATTAACTAATTGTATGCATAATTAATAAGTATTGTTAATTAATAAGAAAAAAATACAGTTGATATTTTTTTACTTCTTCGATTAAAAAAATTGATTTAAATTGATATGAATGCAAGTTGTACGACAAGAATCTGGATTTCGTCTACAATCATGCATGTATATATTTCCAAACTGACGTAATTCAACGCAACTGTACAATTATAGATGCTTCAAATTTGTACAAAATGACTATGTACATATTACATAAAAACATTACAATTGTATAAAAGTGTGCAGTGTATTATATTATTTTTTTATGAACTGTATAATTTATATCGCCAGTCTTGGAAATGCTGTGTTTATTAATTTCATAGTACATAAAAAAATCTTTTTTGTTTTAAAAATAAATTAAAAACGTCGTTCATTTGGATTTGTAAAGTAATGATAGCTTTGAAAACTCCATGAAATTTATTGTTATTATATTTGTTTCATTTCAGGCAAATATCATAATTATTCTGAAGACCACAGAAGTTTTCTCTACAGTTTACTGTTGTGTGACAAGTACACTTCTGTTGTAAATGGAGATTCAAGTCAAATCAAGTCAATGTTGAGAAAGATGCGTGAACGGTATTTCGAAAACCTCTCTCCGTCTAATGATATTGATGTAAAACAGCTCAAGCACGAGGTCACTGAAACCCAGAATAATGAGGTAACATTTGTGTCAGACGGCATCCGACATGACGTCATGTATGCTTTCGTCACGGAGTGTCTTGTGGAGGACAGTGATCTGGAGTTTTTCCTGACCACGGCGTCACGTGACGTGATATCAGAATACTGCCGGTCCTGGGGCTATAAGAGGAGTGAGGGAGAGAGATGTCTGTATGTACCGGACTATCCAGAGAAGATGTACGACTTCTTCATAGACAAACTACAGCTGGACATCATCACACACTGTACCGTGTCTGACAGGGGGATTCATGACAGGATCAGTGAACGTTGTAAGTATTTTTAAAAGATAATTTTTTTTCCATATGCCAAGTTTAACCAATATGAAAAAAGCACTGGTCCCATATTTAGGGAATTATAGCACAGGTAAAATTCATGCAGTTGTATTGCTCTAGCTGTATTATATTAAACAATATATTTAACTCCTAAATTAAATCATTTTATAACGTAACCCTTCGACACTCTCAAGTTTACACTTTCATGTTTACACAAACACTGCTCTCTTCTTAACATTTCAGGAAAAAACTCCAGATCACTGTATCACCCCTACTAATGTTATTGTGATTTAAATTTAAGACACGTGGTTTAGGTTGATCTATTCAAAGGTTATAGGGTAGAACCGGTTTTATAAATAAATTTGGCAGTAAGATTTTGATATTTGTCATTATTTGCGGCTCCGATCCTTTCTTCAGAATTTTTAGCCAATGGCAGGTAAAACAGTGTCACAATATCGAGCTGTAAAAGGAATCTATTATTCAAAAACTAGATGCATTGTCAAATCAATGTTATGTTCACTTGTATATTTGATTTTAGAAAAGTATTTTCGCACCTATTACAATTGTATAATTATTATCTACGCAAGTCTAAATGTATAACAAACCAGACTATGAAAAGCTCTATCCATGTAATTTTTTGCCTGCAAATTATACATTTTCTATTATTATTGTCCGGCGACATTGAAACTAATCCTGGTCCGATTGGTGCTTCCATTCATAGCTTAGATATTTTTCATCTTAACATTAGGAGTATTAGAAACAAAATGGAAAGTTTAAATACTTATGTAACTGACTTCGATATCTTATGCTTTACAGAAACACATTTGGACTCTAGTATAAGTGATAGCGAACTTTCAATTGAGGAATTTGATACAATAGTTAGAAAAGATATGAATTCGAATGGAGGAGGAATTATTGTTTATATATCAGAATCTCTTCGAACCATTACAGCTGCATTAGACGTGATGACCTTGAACCTATTTCAATAGAATGTATCTGTATAGAAGTGTGTGTACCCACCTGTAATTTTCTTCTGTGCTGTGTATATCGTCCACCAAACAGTAGCATTTACTTTTGGGATAATCTTATATGGTCTATTGAAAAACCTTCTGATACTTCCAGTAAATTAATTTTAGTTGGAGATCTAAATGTAGATTTGTTTAACATTCCTCGAACACACATCATAAACGAAATTCTGCTAAAATACAATCTCACTAACACTATCCATGAAGCCACTCGTATCACGGGCTCGTCGAACACACTTATTGACCCAATTTTAGTCAACCCAGATGTATCAGTTCTTCACTCAGGCGTGATAAATACAGAAAGTACAATCAGCGATCACAAAGCGACATACATTTTCCTCAAATCCACTGTTAATCTAAACCAATCTTATGAACGCAAAGTGTGGGTATATAAAAATGCAGACATGGACAAATTAAATTCACTCAATGAAAATACTGATTGGGTGAATCTTATTTGTAATGCACAAGATGTTGATCAAGCAACTGAAAACTTCTCTTTGACATTTACGAATATAGTTAGACAAAGTATACCAGAACAATATGTTATTATACGGCCCAAAGATAAACCATAATTTGATTCTGCACTGTGCAAAACTCCTCGAACAAAAATAGACTTAAGTTAAAAGCCCAAAAAAAGCAAAAAAAAAAAAAAAAAATAAATAAATAAATAAATAAATAAATAAATAAAAATAAAAAAAGAATCTGAATGGAAAAATTTCAAACAAGTGAGGAATAAGTGAAATAATATGAAAATACATGCAATTGAAAATAACAACAATAATCTAGAATTACACCTTACGGATGCTAGCAAAAACAACTTGAAATTATACTGAAAAATACTGAAGGATATGTTTTTAAAACGAAAAAATACCTCTGATATTCCAACATTACAATATATAACTGATAGTGGTCGTACAGATATTGCTTATTCAAACGAAGAGAAAATAGATGCACTTAATAACTATTTTACATCTGTATCATGTGTAAGTGTGTAAGAATTACCTGAGGCATATCATGCATGTAACATTGAAATTAGTGGTGTATGTATTACTTAGCAAGAAATAATTGATATTGTAACTATACTTCCTACAAATAAAGCTATTGGTCATGATAATATTAGTCATAAGATGTTAAAATCAGCAAAGTTCACTATTGCTAAACCTCTTTGTTTATTGTTTAAAAGATTTCTAAATGAATGTATTTTTCCCTTTTCATGGAAATTAGCAAATGTACTTCCTCTTTTTAAAGAAGAGGATCCTTCTGTGATGTCTAACTACAGACCAGTGTTAGCAAATGTACTTCCTCTTTTTAAAGAAGAGGATCCTTCTGTGATGTCTAACTACAGACCAGTGTCATTGTTGAGTTGTGTGGGAAAATCATTAAAAGAGTTTTGTTTAAATATATTTATAATTATTTTCATGACAATAATTTTTTTTATAAATACCAGGCTGTTTTTTGTACCTGGGCATTCAACAGTATACCAGCTGATAGAAACATATGATAAGATTGTTAAAGCTATTGATGATGGAAAATTTTGCTGTATGATTTTTTGTGATTTGTCAAAAGCATTTGATCGTGTTGACACAAAGGTCTTTTATTTAAGCTTAAGACATATGGGATTACTGGTAGTTTGTATAAATGACTTGAGAATTATCTGAATTGTCGGTACCAAAGGGTGATGCATCGGAACTTAATATCAACGCCAAAACCCTTAAATGCCGGTGTTCCCAGGGGGCTCAGTTTTAGGAGTACCTTTCTTCTTAATTTATATTAAGGATGTTGCTGATAGTATGGTTACTTTTTGTAGATTATTTGCTGATGATAATTCTTTGCAGCATTCGTCTCATAACATGAAAAGAATTGAAAGAGACTTAAACAAAGATTTAAATGCTCTAGAACTATGGTCTAAACATGGTTATTGAAATAATCCCTCTAAAACAAAAGTGGTAATGTTTAGCACAAAGAAAAATATAGAATATCCTAAGTTTTTTTTTCAACATTGTGAATTAGACTACATTACTGAACACAAACACCTCGGAGTAATACATTTTCACACGATGCCATGGTCACCACATATTGATAATATACTGTCTACTGCTTACAAAAAAAAATTAAAATTAAAAGTAAATCGAAAAACACTCTCACTCATGTATGCATCATTCAAAATACCGCAACTTGATTATGCTTCAGTGGTGTGGGAGTGCTGTCAACATGGTGATAGTGATAAGTTAGAAAAACTTTAACTTTGTGCAGCTAGAATTGTAACAGGGTTAACAACTATAGCTTCCAAAGATTCACTTTATTTTGAAACGGGTTGGGATTCGCTTAGTTGTAAAAATCAATAAGCTAGATTAAAAACAATGCTCAAACTCCATAATAATTTAGTGCCAGAATACTTAATGGACATCCTTCCAAATATGCGCTGTAACACATGTATCTACTCGACAAGAAATTCTCACAATTATGATATTCCAAAGTGTCGATTATAAACTTATAAGTCTACGTTTATTCCTACTGTTGTTAACGAATGGAACTCCATTCCACTTGAAACTCGAAATTTACAGTCAATGTCAAAATTCAAATCTAAAATTAGTAATACAATCAAATTCAAGGAATTGTGGTCCCCCGCTTTCGGTGTCTTTGTTGGTGAAATGTCATTTGTAATGATATATTATTTGTTATATAAACACCCTATCATAAATCATTTATTTAGAAATCATCACTGCACTCCAAGGTCAAGGTCAAAGGGTTAAAGTGTTTGGTTACTGATGAACAGTATAGGCTTCTCACGAGGATTACATATTTGAAGTATGAAAGCCCTAGCCCTTGCCATTCAAAAGTATTATGGTAAAGGTTAAATTTTTTTCATAAGTACGAAAATCCTCCAAGGTCATCTTCAAAAGGTCAAGGTTGTTGATATCAAATGAAAGGTCTTGTCACAAAGAATACATATATGAAATATGAAAGTCCAAGTATCTGCTGTTCAAAAGTTGTAACAAAGGTCATAGTTTTTAAAAAGTACGTCAAACTGCAAGGTAAAGGTAAAAGGGTGATAGTTCTTGGTATCCAATGAAAGGCCGTCTCACAAGGATTACATATATGAAGTATGAAAGCCCAAGCCCGTACCGTTCAAAAGTTATGGTCAATGTTAAAGTTTTTTTCATAAGATCGGAAATCTACAAGGTCAAGGTCAAAATGTCAAAGTTGCTGGTATCCAATGAAAGGCCTTGTCACAAAGAATATATATGAAATATAAAAGTCCTAGTGTCTACGATTTAAAAGTTATGGCCAAAGTAAAAGTATGCGTTTTTTGTTTAAAAGTGGGTCAAACTCCAAGGTCAAGGTCAAAAGGTCAAATTTGGTGGTACCCAAAGAAAGTTCTTATCACAAGAAATACATATGTGAAATATGAAAGTCATAGCTCCACTAAATCAACAGTTATGAGCAAGATTAAAGTTTTTGTGACGGACGGACAGACGGACGGACTGACAGATTAACAGACTGACGGACAGACGAATGAGATTTAATACCCCCTTGCTTTCGCAAAAGCGGGGGTAAAAAAATCTAGATCTTACTCATCTACTTACTTTCATTACGGTAACAGAAGACTTTATGTTCTTCAAACCAGACTACGACATAATTGTGTATTAAATAAGGCCTTTATAGATGCAATTTAATATCAAGTCCCTTGTGCACGTGCGGTAAAGTTGAGGACAAATATTATTTTTCGTATGTCCAAAGTATGCGAATGCCAGAAATGAATTTTTAAATATATTTTTTTTTTTTACAATTTGATAAAATCCACATACAAGATACACATGTCTTATTGTGGGGGGTTGAATCACTGAGTGCTGCAAAGAATAAACGTCTCTTTTCTTTTCTTCAAACATTTATTAAGCATTCTGGTAGATTTCCTTGTTAATTACTTATATATTTATATATTTATGCAAAATGCATCAATTTGTTTACTTTTGCAAATTCTGAATCCTTTATATAGCATGTTTAACTGTGACAATATAAATGTGTAATTTACATGTATAGGGACAGAGTGTTATAAGTATTTAGTACTTGTGCTCAATCCCTATGTAATTATATTATAATAAAATATGTTCAAATAGAATCAACAAAGGAATTAATAAAGACACGCCATACTTTTGCAGTATGACTTTCAGAAACCTAGACCTCCACCGTTTATTTATCATATGAATTGTTTGTGATAATAAGCATGAAAATGATATTTTAAAAAAATTCCCGTTTTAAGTCCAAGATGGATGTTTTGGCTATCCTGGAACACTGTATTTCTCAAAGTAAATTACAATACGTGTAGTTGAGCTTTGTTTTCAATGTTTTATTTTTTCTAAACGAACTTTGTCTTTGGACTCTCGCCTACCTGAACGATGATCTCGGATTGGTGCAGTAATATCTGCTATCATGGTCTTCCACACAGGGGAAAAGAGGACACTCATGCACATTCTTGCACACTGACCATGACGCTTACATCTGTGCATGTAACACTACTCCATTCGAGCACGGCAACCTGGTCCATGGAAAATTCCACATTGGACACAAACTGGATGATGACTCTGAAAGAAATAGTCATCAGATCTCCGTTGTGGTCCAAGGCTGCGATTTACATATAGCGGCCTGTACGAAATCAAAGATGCTTTTTTTCTCTAGAAGTTAGGGGAATCGATTAGTAGAACTCGCTTGGCTGTGAGAGGGAGTCGTACCCAGTTATCTGCACCATTTATAACCGTCTAAATTGTGCATTTACTATTCTGATGTATAAGATGGAACTCCAAAAATACAGCTTTAACAGATTTATTACTAAAGGGGACAGGCTCCGCTAATAAGCGGACGAGAGCGCTTACCAGCGTTGATGTCTTGGCGAAAGCCAGCCGAAACTGAAATATTAACACTAAAAATCAAATTACATACAATTACATAATATTTACAATAGATTTGTTTTATTTATCACTCGATTATATCAATTATTTGTATTGTCTATAGATAAATGTTTAGTCTCGTCTTTGACTCTTAAGTCCTTGACACCTGTTATATTTTATCTACCCGGAGACGCTTTGTTCATTGTGCCAGATTAACACATATACATTTTTACACTAATTTCCTTGTTTTTAAAATGCTTTTTTAAAAAAAAATCTTCTCTGTACGTGGGTATCAATAAACAGACCAAATACTAAGTTGGATGAGCAAGAGTGTCTCTTCAAGAATATTGAATTTCATGTCCCAAAATAAGAGTGATATGTGGTTAGGTTGGGGCTCTATTGATGATATACTAGATAAGTGGTAAAAATGAATTCTTTGAAAACTTTGTATCTGCTCCTGGGTTTAAAGAAACTAACTTTGTATTGAGGTATGATCAGCAAGAGTGCCTTTTCAAAATTTGTGAAATTTATTCCCCAGGGACAAGGTTCTGGTGTAAGGGCACGTTTCTAATCATTTTATAGTGAAAATCTATTAAACAATAGAAATTTAATGCTCAGAGTTTCATAGTTATAATGATGAATGGAAGACAGATAAGTGGCAGACTAGTTCTTCTGTTGATCATAATTAATTTATTTATTTTTCTTTTGGCAACTAAGGTTTATTTATCCGTGGATAGATCCTTATAATTGTTGTACTTATGTTACCGTAAAGGCCGTTGTGCCTCTGTGTTTTCATGTGGTATAGAATTGGAAAAGCTGTATACTAACATTGTAGTAAGCGGTTTTACAAAATGATTTTGTGTCAATTTACGGGTCTATATTAAGAACGTATGCATTCTCATGTATATGTATACAATGTACATGAAGTTCAGATAAATTGTATTTGTATTATTACATCTAAATCCATATAATTCTTCATTTTTCTAATAATTCCATGTATAAAGACATTATAAGGTATTTTCATCCTTAGTTTTTTTCTTACATGTTGAACAAAGTTTAATTTTTTGAACCCTAAGATGCAGTCACTTCTGCTTTGTTTATCATATTTTTTAAAAAAGTTTTAAACAAACATTCAGCACAGAATTATTCAACTATGTTTATCTTTTTTTATTTAGTAAAGATACCAGAAGAAGTACTTAAATGGGATATCCATGCTAGAAGAAGGTTTTTGAAAAACATCAAGGAAAAAAGTGTGAAAATGTTTCGCGCTAGAGGAATGATAGTTGGATGTGCTGGCGCAGGAAAAACAACTCTTCTTAGAAAGCTTCACGGAGGGAAGAGAAAACATGAAGATACTGAAAGTGCAGAGATAAGAACTCTTCGTAGAAAGTTTCAAAGAAGAAAGAAAACTGATAAGGATAGTGCAGGGTCAGAAAACGCATTTCTTCTTAAACAGCGTCAAGATGCAGAATGCATGAATGAAGATAAGCCAACTGAATCAACCGTAGGTCTTGAGGTCCATGAAGATCTGTTTGTTATCGAAGACAGCAAGTTAAAAGGTTACTCTTTGTTCTTCACAGATATGTGTATTTTTAGTTGATACATGTCAACGTGTTAAAGGTACTTGGACACTATTTTAAAGTTAATATTTTCTCTATAATATTACGACTGAAAGTGCAAGGATGTGTCGATCAAACGCGCCAAAAAAAAACTACAAAAAACTGAAGTTTTAACAACTTTTAAATTAAATAAGATTTTCATTTAATTTAAGTGTAAAATGCTATTAAAATATATAAGTCGTAATATTATAGAGAAAATATTGTCTTCAAATCTGTGTCCAAGTTCGGGGTCACTGTTTCACAAACACATCTCGTTCCTTATATTGAGAAGAGATAGGGCTTTCATATTTGACATGATAATTCCGAGCATGCTATGCTTTTGCACCCCTTGACATTGACCTTCACGATTGACTTTATTTAAAAAAAAATTAACTTCAATGATAATTTTTAAATAAATGACATATGAAAGGATGTTCATATTATACACAATATGTCATAAAAAATAACATCTAATCCACAAAGACACCGAAAGCAGGGGACCACAATTCTTTGAATTTGCATGTCTATCTTGGTTCTAAACCGATTTTACTGTTGCACAAGTGGACACATAGGGATTGCAATTTCTTTTTTCTTTGATGTTTTTAATATTTGAATGTTCAATAGTGGTAAATATATGGTGACGTCATTGAAAATATGTTTAGCGTGCTAAGCATTATATTACGGGAGGTGTCTGCGAAGAGATGACTTTATTGAATCTAATGTACAGCTGTAGGTCTGTGTTTGCTTTCCTCTTTTTGATATCGCATACCTACTTCCGTATGCATGACTATTATACTTTAATTTGTTAATATACTTTAATCTTGACTTTCAATATAGTACTGCCTACCAAATGCACAACCCTAAACTTAAATTTCAATTTCAAGGAGCAAGTAACTTTACAGTTTCGAATGCGATATGCATGCGATTTTCAGTGCTCTTATTTCTCATTGAATCGGTGAAGCCAGTAAATTTGTCATTCTTACACAAATAACTGATTGTAGGGAATACGTATAAATCTCTTTATACGTTTCATACGTTTATCCAGTAGTCTTGAAAAGCAAGCGTACAATACTGTAGTTGACTGAAATCAGCAAATAAGACAGAAATTCTGTTCTACTACCAGTTAAAACCCGTTTAACTCACTTAATACTAATCTGATAAACTGTGAAAGCTAAAAAAAAAAAACAAAACAAATTATACAACCAGAAAGTCGTTTTTTGTTTTCAAAAATTCCCAAAGAGACATTTTGTCATGTATGTACTTAGTAAATGAGTTTCTGTGTTATTTTAAAATGTTTTTGCTTTTTTACGTACTTAATCAGATTTTTGTCACGAGGAAGCAAATAGTGAAAATCAATATCTTGACAACAACTTGATAAGTATGACGGACTTTGCTGGACAAGTGGCGTACTACGCATGTCACCAGGTATATCTGTCAAGGAGGGCGTTCTACATCGTGGTGGTCGACATGTCTAAGAAGCTGAAGGAAGAATGTCGATTGTATGACACAGATCGTCACAACCCAACGGGTTCCTTATTCCATTCCTGGACATACAGAGGTGAATATCACTTTATCAAGCAAGTTAAGGACAGATAATACAAACAAAATATAGATGCCTTGATTGGTATTTATTTTTGTCCTAATTTCATTGCAAATGATGCAAATAATAAATTTTTAGATATAAAGGGATTGAAAACCTGTGATTTTCAAAAGTCTATCTTTTAGAATGCATCCTTATCAATCTCTACAAATATTTTACATTTCAAATTCCATGTCTGTTTAAATCTGATTAATTAATGAAAAGCAGCACGGTTAAACTTGTTCATTTTACTCATTTAAACATGACCTAAGTTGTTATTTTTAGTTTTATTGACAAAAATATGTTTGTTTCCTCTGTCCTTAAGGGGCTGGGTTGTTATGGCAATATTAAGCATATATATTGATCTTCATTAGACTAAAACCTCCAAACAAAGATATTCGAAAGTGATTAAATTTTTAAACAATATGTAAAATGTATTAAATTTTTCCCTTGTCAAATCTTAAAAAAATAAGTTAAATCATGATTTTTTGTTGACATGTAGCCTCCTTAAATAAGATATTATTTTCATACATTATAAAAAATCCTTTTCAAATAGCTTTTTGTATTTGAATAATAATGCAGAGGGTATTTGCAGGAAATTTTTCAAATGTATTATATTGTACAGATCAGCAAATGTATTTTGTTGAACAGATCGACAAAAACATGTACCCTACATTCCCCAATCAAAGTCAATATAATTGCAAGAAGAATGATGTATTAAGGTATTTTCCTCAATTATGATTTTTCTGAAACTTGTATGTTTTGTTTTATGATATAAAATCTGTCTTAGTACCGGTATATATGAAATAAATTCAACCACATATTGTCTATCCACTTAGTTGAAATGGGGCCTATCACATCCCAATAACATGGTTGAAAAAAAACAACAAAATCGACTTGAAAATGAGTTTTATTTCAAAGTTATCAATTGATCCATTGTAATAATGTTTGTTACTTGAATCTCATTAATTAAATTTTTGATTTCACTTAGAAACACTTTAAATTATTTTGAATGTCCCCACATGTTTCAAGCATGAAATACTAAGTTGAATGATTTAAATTTGTTTAATTTATTGAACTTCAAACAATGAATTCATGTCTCCCATAACAATTTTATACTTTCATATCTAAAAAAAAAACAATAGTAAAGAAATACAGTAAACATATTTAGAAACAAAAAATATTCGTGGATAAGAAGTTGATTGATTTTTTGGCATTTATTAATCTGTATTTATTTAAAGACTACTTCCATTTTTGGCTCCAAACAATAAATACATACTGCAGTGATGGAATAACACAAAGGGATCCGAAAGACACAAGAGAAACCAAAGACTCCACGCTGAATGTCAATTTACACCCGGTTATTATTATTGCCTCCCATAAAGACAAGCTGGTAAGAACCATACGCACTTACATGTATATCAATTATCAACGAGTATAGTTTACATTTGCATAAATTTGTCATATTCTTTACAAACAGATATTAAGGTCCATGTAATCATTGGTTTGGGATTGTACAATGTAACTTTAATTGCATTGAACATGTCGGAGGGTCATTCAAATTTTCGTAGATTTTTGTTTTAACTTTTTTTTTATTAAAAGTCATATTATATTCAAATTTGGAATATATATTTTAACAACAGATGCGAATTATGAGAGTACAATTTTGGAATAAATCTTCAAAATTATAAAATTAATAAACATTTTGAACAGCAAAAATGGCACAGAGTCAAAAATTGAGTAATTGACTAATTTCACTTTCTAATGTCTATCGCCATGCCTCGAATAGGTGATGCTGAAATGAAATAAAATGAAACTATATTTACATGTTAAAGTTCAGTCTTGTTGTATGACTTAAGATGATATAAGGTAATGTCATACACCGCGTCATTTAAAAGATACCAAATTCTATACACATATAGATTTGTTTAAAAACGGTTGATATCATGATGTTGGAGGACGTCACGGTACACCTAGTAGCAATCAAATCAAGTTTTGCATTCAAGAAACCTCTAAGACAAATTTTAAATCGTTGTACGAGGGTCATTCAAAAAATACGTAGACAATGTTCCTTATCATCACATTATTTTTACAAATCTTAATATCAGTACATTTTTAAATGTAAAAAGATATATTTTGTAGATTTCTGAAGTTTCATTCTATTTGATTAAACGGAACTCATACTAGTCAATTTTAAATGCAACATGTTTTGTCACCACGGAGCACGGTCAAAAACAATGTAACGTCAAAAACAACGTTAAAGAACATTTCTCAAACTCACAGTGCCTTTTCATTTGATACACGGTTTGTATCGTATTCCTCATTCATTAAAACGTTTCCACAACACTTGACAACTAGTATCTAACAATAATTTGAGTATAATTTAAATAAGATTGTCAATGTTTTCAATCCTTTACCATGTAACTCTGCTCTTACAGGTTCCGCAACAGTGAAATGCACATCACGTTTCATGACATTACTAACGCTTTTGAAAAGATTTTGAACTATAATCTGTTTTTTGCAGAACGCCCATCGCCCAATTTAAAGTCTTTACCCCTAAAAAATTGTCTGTTACATTATAAACAAACACACGGCTCATTTTATGTATTTTTCCTGGTCTCTCCAGCATTTTCGGAGTTTGTTTTAAAAGTTTCCAAATGCAAAACAAAATTATATTGCTACTCGCTGCTCCGTGACGTTCTTCAACGTCATGTTTTTTGCTTTTTTAAATCAAGACTATCTGTCTATAGAAATGGATATCTTTTAAACAAAACAATGTATTACATTAACTTTTTGCTTTTGAAGAAATGAAACAATAGTAAATTTAAGTATGTGAATTTTATTTCATTTAAGGACAATTTTAAAGAGGTATGGCTATAGATATGAAAAGCGAATAATCAGTCAATAACTCAATATTGACCCTGCTCCGTGACCCCATTTTTGCTGTCTTAAATCTTTGATAATTTTGACAAACATCAAGATATATTCCAATTTCTTTGCTCAAAATATTTGAATCTGTTGTTAAAATATATGTACCAATTTTGGTTTAAATATGACGTCAAATAAAAAAGTTATGACAAAAGTCTACGAACTTTTTGAATGACCCTCGTATAGCATGGAAATATTTCAAAAATAACAATGTGTTTGTATAAAATTGTATAAAATAGAAAATGCAATATTTGAGTGAGAGAAACTTGGAATCGGATCATTGGATTTTCTGCAAAGAAACGCTTCACTGTTAAAAATCTTATCAAAATAGTTTGGATCACAATGGAAGGAGGTGTTTTTTGAATTTTATATTTAATATTGGTTTGGTTTTTAGTGAACGGTTTGTTTAAGTTTTTCCTTGTACCTTCGCAGGGAGGGATTTTGCAAAAATCGGATGCATTTTACGGCCAATTAGAAGCGAGTTTGTCTGAAGAACAAACCTTGAAAAGACTTATATCACCATACCGATATTTTGAAGTAGAATGTCCGCCAAAAGTATTGAGTCCAGAACAGCAAATGTCAATTGATCGTGTTAAGAAGTGTATCGTAGAAACTGTACAAAAGCTACCACATTGGGGGGAAAAAGTTCCTTTAAAATGGTTTGAATTGGAGAAGAGTCTAAATAGGAAGAAAGCAAACGGAGAAAAAGTCTTGAAGCGGGTAGAATTGAAAGAAACGGCAAAAGCTTTTTCAATAGACGAAGATGACCTCAATGATGTTCTTCGTTTCTTACATGAAATTGGAAAAATCATATATTTTTCTGAGGATAAGCTCAAGGAAACCATTATCATAGATGTGCAGTGGTTTGTTGACGCATTCAAATACATCATAACCGACGAAAAACATTTTGCACGGAGAGACCACAACAACATACTAGTGAATACCGGGAAAACTACTGGGCGGTACATTGAACAAGTGTGGGAAAGTATTCAATACGATCACGATATCAATAATTTTAACATTAATATTAATGGTGAAACTCAAAAACATCATGATTTCTTACGGCATTCTTATTTAAATCATAAAGATGACATTCTACAATACATGGACAAACTTGGCTTGATGACAAGAATTGAAACACAGGTAGGCGATGGCGATGAGAAAGAGATGTATTACATACCGAGTATGAACAGAACCGACCTTCCTGAGAACAAAAAAGATGCAGTCAATAAAAAACAAAAATCACCCATGATGGTCTACTTTTTCAAGTCTTATTTACCCCATTTTTTCTTCTTTCGATTAGTGGTTAATTGTTTAAAAAACTGGAATGTTTGCAAGGAAGAGTCTTTTTTTAAAAATGCTGCATTTTTCAAAGAAGATGCTGGACATTATTTTGCCATTGCCGTCAGCAAAACATCAATTCAACTGCAAGTTTTTACGCGTGGCGAAACAGTGAAAGACGAATGCGTCAGGAAAATTAGGAAGACAGTGGAAGATATGATCAAGGAAATTACAGAAACCTTTCACAAGGGAATTTTGTACGATATTGGTTTTTCATGCATGGACATTAAAATCGCAGATGAAGATGACAGATTCTTTTTGAAAGAGTCTGAAATAATCCAGGAGGTATGGAATTCCATGGAGATGTCGTGCCCAAGACATTTTCTAGGGTCAAACGAACACACTATTGATACAAATAAAATACGTATGTGTTTGTTAGAGAGAAATCCCACTTTGTCTTTAAAGGACAATTAGAACGTACTTTACAGAGCTGAAATACTTTTGTAGTTGTTTAAAATAGGCTTGTGCGTCGGTACATAAAACGCTATTTCTGAAGTGAAAAGAAGGGAGAAGAAATACACGAGTAAATTATATTTAGGATATTTTGGCATAATACTCGAAGCACACAGAGACGGGTGTATTATTGAGGCATCGGATACTTTTATATGAACGAGTTTTAAAATATTTATATGACCGTTTAGGCGCCACAACAGGTTGCCCTCAAGTGTAGTGTGATGTAATGTAATTTATAATCTCTGAATTGGCAAGGTCATACTTTATGTATATTATTTTCTTACCGATTGATTGATTGATTGTATATTGTTTAACGTCCCTCTTGAGAATTTTTCACTCATATGGAGACGTCACCGTATGCCGGTGAAGGGCTTCAAATTTAGACCTATGCTCGACACTCAGGGCCATTGAGCAGTGAGGGTTCTTTATCGTGCCAGCGCCTACCGTGACACGGGACCTACGTTTTAAGGACATATCCGAAGGATCCGTGACTTTCACTTCTGATACCGAGCGCTTGGCGAAGGAACAGTCGCTACCTTTTTTTACGTCTTAGGTTTGACGCGGCGCCGGGAACGAGAATCGAACCCGGGCCTCCCGATCACGAAGCGAACGCTCTACCACTAGGCTACCGTGAACGGTTTTTCTTACCGACAAATAACTCTAAATTTTAAATTGGTCATTATTTATAAATATCATAAATTAAAGACAACTTTAAATTTAAATTCTTTAGCAAAAAAAACCCCTAATTTGAGCATTAACTGTGGGAAAAAAATACTGATGTGACAACGTTAACGTTTGTTTGATCAACAAATAAAACTGTAAAGGATTTTTATGCAAAACCACAGGTACTTGTGGACAGGACCCCCCCCCCCCCCCCCCGATATTCAACCCCGGGGCTTATTGGACATTTTTTTCAAAAATTATATTTATTACACTCATTCATCATGTGAACAATATGAAAAAATCGTCAAAACTCCAAAACAATCGCTCCACAAAAAATACTCCACTATACATTATAAGAGAGAAAGGTATGCCACTCCGGTTTCAAATTTCCCTAAGTAAAAGCAACGGAAGTGCATAGAGAATATATGATAAAAACCGAGAGAGATTATTACGTCACACAAAACTCTCTCGGACGTTATCCTAATAAGTAAAACATTCTCTATGCACTTCCGTTGCGATTACTTAGGGAAATTTCAGCGTTCTGACTGGAAAACTGTTTATGGAGATAATCAGATATTGTGGGATTCTTACGAGATGCAGAGTTAATCCGATAGCATGCAATAGGACAGAAATATATGCAGAGACGATGTGAATCGACATTTTAGGTTGAAATAAAATAAATACATGTTTTTAAACCCAAAGACCAGTGGGAGTACAACGTAAACAAACCGGAGTGGCATACCTTTCTCCCTTATAATGTATAGTGGGAATATTTTTTGTAGAGCGATTGTTTTGGAATTTTGACAATTTTTTCATATAGTACACATGATGTATAAGTGTAATAAATATAATTTTTTTAAAAAATTTCCAAAAAGCCCCGTGGTTGAATATCGGGGGGTGGGGTGGGGGTCCTGTCCACAAGTACCTGTGTGCAAAACATTTATATTTGGTGAAGTTTTTCAAAACACTCTTTTTATTGTAATATATCTCTAAAACATGGTTCAAAAATGTCCTTTATATGCAAATCTGTTTTTTTTTTCATTTTTTTTTTAGAAAAAAAATCTTTTATTTAAGATACAATGCTGTGTAATGATTATGTATAATCTTAAACCCAAATTTGCTTTCAAATTGATTGATATGTGTTTGCTTTTATGTTTTATCTTACACGGAAATGTGTACTGTTCAAGATTTTATTGATACATGTACTAATACTTGCAATGGGTGAGAATAAAAAGAATATGCTTTTTTTATATACACATGTAATATCCTTTTTATGCATGGATGTAAACTTCATTATTTTAATTTAATATTCTATATCAAGTTCGTGAATATTTACCGGTATGTCATATATTATAACGGCCGGTTTTATAGAATATTTAATTTACAAAGGAATAAAAAATCACATATATACACTGTGTGTTGTTACACTGCAGCGGGTCATTATATTATAAACAAAAATCGTAAGGATTTTAGACATACGGATCTGGCAGAAAAACAACGATATCCAGATTACAAATCAAAACTTGTTAAATTGAATCTTACTTAAATTTAATTGCATTCCACTTAAATTTAATTATCTTGTTCATTCGTTGTGAACGTGATATGTTAAGGTTTCTTATACAATGAATGGGGATGGTGGTTCAATATTATATTCTCCAAATTTTAGTTCAAGGTCAGCTGTTATTTTTTGTGTTTGTACACACATTTGAATTTGAGTTGATATTTGAGCTCGCAAATTTCATCTGCCAATTGATTAACAATTACCAATAATTCTGATTAATACTGTGCAATCACAAATTTTCGGGGGGTGGGGGGGTGGGGGGGTGGGGGGGGTTAATTTTCGTTGTTTTGGAGGTATGAAGAGACCCATGAATTCATGTCCACCACAAAATATACAATGTTACAGACATAACAACTCAACAATTCTTCATTCACGAATTCAAATCCCCATGCATGAACCAGGAGTTTTTTTTTTCAAACCACGGAAGTTTGCCCTCACGAAAATATGTGATTTTACAGTTTTAGCATTCGGAGATTAGGAAGGCCATAACATTCTTCGTATATGATTTTCAGTTTTGTAATTTAGAGCAGTCGTTGCACAATGCATTGGTCTATTTGTGGTTCTTAAAGATAAAGTCTGTGTGGGAAATACTGTGCAATAACTAGCTACAGTTCATTATCAATGATTTCTGAGTAATATTTAGACTCAATATATAAACACTGACAAATGTCAGAGTAACTATTCCATTCCAGCAGATACATACTTTATTCGGTGGCGTGTCAATCAAATAATCCCCTTGCATCTGTACAAGTAGTACATCAGATATTTGAAGATTTTTAAAGGCTTGTCCCCTTACAGTTTTTTTTTTATATAATGATGAATCTTCTGCAAACGTTTGATGAATAGTGAAGTTTTTCTACAAATGCAGTTTATTTTCAGTAAATAACAAGCAATACAAGCAGCAAACTAGGACATGAACCAATGACCCAGATTTAACGAATTGGCAATGAGACATAAATTTCGGTTAAAGTTTCATGCTCCAATTTTTGTTTTGGCTAGTTGAAGTAATTTCCAAGTACATATTTTTGTGAAAGCTTATGGAGCACTGCATTTAAAATTGAACCTCCTCGCCAAACAATAACTGGATTTTGAGAAGTCACGTTTCCTTTTTACATATAAAGTAAATGCATGAAATTGTGTAGCCTCAAACCTGTACGTTTTTGTCATTTCACGAATATTAGCCTCTCTTTGATCGAAATGTCATCTTCCTGGAAAAGGTGGAAAATCTTGACGTCAACAAATATTCGAAGCAGATAGATCCATTTTAAAGATGCTTTTTACTTGGATGATTTAGGTGGAACATATAGGAGCTGACAGAGGATGCCCAAGCAATCTTGTTATCATTTGGACATCCTGGCTTTTTGGCATCAATTTTATATTGTTTTTTTTTAAAGAATATTAAAAAATATTTTAAAAATAATGAAAAAAGAAACGTCATTTACATTTGTATTCAATTTAGTATATTTCAAAAATAGCATTTTACAATATTTCGAGTTTGAATTAAAAAGAAAATACACAAAAATGCATATCGGTATGTTATATGAATAAAGACATGGAAGGAAATGAACAATTTGAAAGGATTGTGAAAAAAAAATCAAGTAAATACATTCATGTAAATCACGATCCTTCATCAGTTAGATAAAAGCTCATCTGTACTATAGTTGTTAAAATGTATGTATGTAGGTCAGCAAGTTCAAGGCTATTGCACATGATCGTTTCAAGGACAATCATCTTAATACAAATAAAATACATGTAGCAATGTAAAGTGTCTATAGTAGGAAAAACCTTGAATGAAGTTTCTCAATAGGGTAAATATAAACAACATGGATTTAATAGCAACAATGTTGTGGATAGTGAAATCAAGTTGGCAATTAATTTATTTAGAATTCCTGTAAAATAATTTTAGTTTACATATTCTACTTATATACAATAATTGCATATGAATCTTGATAAGATAAACCAAAAAATTACTCTTCTGAGTATGAAATAATATTAAAGCTAAACACAACTTGTAGTTAACATGTAAATCAGCATACATTGTACGTCATATCAGAATTTAGATAATTATCCCATTTCAACATTGGAGAATTCCCTTAGCATTTTTTTTACATCTGATTGTATGTTTGTCACGGGCATCGGTTTTGGAACAGAAGACACGTACGTGTTCATGAAAGTTATATTCTTAACTAAATGTTAGCTGTAACAAAAAGCGTACGCAAGTGAGTTAAGGCTAAATATGAATATTTCTATGCAAATGAGCTAATTAAAATTCATAATTTGTATTTTTTATGTACAGAGAAAAATCAAATTGATTTTCTAATACAAACTAAGTACCCTCAGTTTATTAACGCAAGTGCACATTATGACGTCATATCATGACGTCATTTTCTCTCCCATTCAAGATAATAAATCACATCAACAAAATCACGTCGGCGCAAGGGCATAAACTATCTAATTGAAAATAAACAATGTATAATATTAAGGAGAATATTGTTAAAATTAATAAAATTGCTGCACTAATCCTATGAACTTTCTTAATTGATAAAAACATTAGGAAACTTTCACTGGAATGTGATTTTTTACCATGTTTAAACTTAAAACTGCAGGAATAGTAGCTAAACAATTGTAGTGCCGATATTTGTGCAGCAATATCTTAAATCCTTGGAATCTCCTTCGTTTTTTTCTACCTTGTTTCTGTAAAACAAAGTAAGGTATGCCCTCGCGCCGAAGCGATTTTGTTAATGTTTCTTATAAGCTTGTGTAGTAGAGTTTGATGACGTCATAATGTGTACTGGCTATGGCATGTTGTGGGTACCAATAATGGAAGGATATGGAAATAACGAACAGTATTCAATCTCAACGTCCATTAAACAATATACAAAATAAGAGCAGAGCAAACACGGACATCTGAAACATCAGAGGTGGGATCAGGTGCCATGGAGGAGTGAGCATCCCCTGCCGACCGGTCACACCCGCCGTGTGCTCGTTGTCATAATCAGGAAATAACGGAAAGGAAAAAATCCGTCGTCAATTCAGTGTATAAATAATGGACTAACAATTGGTATGAAAAACGTCAGTCAGCATTTCATTCAATGATAAATTGTATTTGCTGACAAGGTCATTGTATCGACCATAGAATTTACGAAATGATGACTTTAAACGAGACTGCTGAGATTCTTGTCTCATCAACTTGCTTGTCAATAATTTACCTCGTTTTAGAAATTGTTCATACGTAGAGCATTCTCCTGCGTATCGAATTAACTAAGATATATACACTCCGTATTCAGGTGACGAGTAAGGGAAGATTGCGATAGAAAAGTTAAAGTCATCACGTTTATCATATAACTTGGTTGTTAGATTACCATTAGTGTCTTTTTCAAGTAAAATATCCAAGTATGAAGCAGAAGTGTCGGACTCTGTGGTATCTTTTATCTCAAGCTCACCAGGATATATCGTGTCGACGTAGGAATGGAAATTATCATTATTAATTGACAATACGTCGTCGATGTATTAAAAAACAAGTCTTAACATTTTCTGTGCGTGAGGTAGAGCAATTATGGAATTTAATTAGGAATATTGCATAGAAACCTCCATATGTAGCCTTAACTCACTTGCGTAATGTTTTAATGATAAATTCACTAGACTACACATTTTGTTTTCTAGTGAAGCACATGCTTACTTGGCAGTCAATACATAAGTCTATTCCCAAAAGTCATGAAGATAAGAGTTTTAAATTCACATATGCATTTCATTGTCAATACTTCAATTTGCCTATAAATAATGAAAGATAAAAGCAGACCAACGGCCCCCTCGTTTATGAGAGTCATATTTTACAATAACACAGTTGCTCCTACTTTATTTATGATTGAGAACATTTCACTTGTTTTAAATAATTCTTCCTATATAAATACTATTTTCATTTCTATAATTACCTTGCAAGCTGCAAAAATGGCAAAAATTCCGTTGGCCATAAACAGCATAAACAAGAAAGAATGGTAGGCAGTCTCCATTCCTGTCTGGTTGGCCGTGATATCACCATTGTAGCAGAACCAGCCTCTTTACCTAATAATAATTCGCAGATATATAACTTTTTGTATACTTTTCAATCTTTTGATATATTTAGGTTACATCCAGAAAATCCTCTCACTTTTAAAATATATCATAGTGAGCGATATTACTTAATCTTCAGCGAGATTGATTTTATACATGTACTATGCGCATGCAAGTGCATGACTACTATACCTTCGTTTAGGAATCCATTATATCTTAATTTTTTTCATTTCATCTGGCTTGATTTGTTGAAAACCAAAAGAATTAAACCCATACAAAGTTTAAACCTATCTGATTGTAGCACAGGTGATTGAGCTTGCTTTCCTTTTTAGATATATCATATGATGGGAAATTTTAATCTGTGACTATATCTTGAATTCAGTATATTTTGTTAAAACAAACAAACAAAAACAAAGATTTTTGTTTCAAAAGGAAACAGGAAATTATGAAAATTTCTTGATTGTATGCGTGTGTGCAGAATGTTACAGTTCAACACGGTTTTGTGCTCAACTTTGGAGTTTTGTTTTCTGTGAAGAAATAGCAGCACTTTTCATGACCAAGTGATACTTTTACCAGGGAAGGAATGCGTTATCCACAGGATAATGTTTGAACTTTTCATATATTAATTCAGGAAACTCCTCACTTAATTAACATCAGTTGGTGACGTCTAAGCTTAGTTTCTTTTTGTTTAAGGTTTTATAAAATATATATGATGGATAGTACATGTACATGTAAACACCGACCTGAACTTCCTCAAAATAAAGTCTTACTACCACATTGTGAGCTAATCCTTGTAAAACACTTAGTACGTGTTGATAAGGATAAGGATCAGGAGGAATATCCTTTGGGGGATATTGATAAGCGGAATACTGTCCTGCGGCGCCACCTGGTGGCTGATCCCAGCAGGCACACAACTTTGTTTAAACGTTGAATATTAGTTGAAGTTGGGTTAAGACAATGATAAATCTAGATAAAAAATTGATTCAACATTGACTTTTCAACCCTCAATATTGAATTCAAATTGAGTTGAATTGCCAACTTTGATTCAACGTCGGATCTTCGCTGAGCGGGTCAAACTTATTTTTTGCTTATAGATAATTTTGACTATAATAGTGTCGGACTATAACATTGTCAGCCCATAATGAGGTCGGACTTGACAAAGCCGCACTACCGTATATCATTACTAACAATTATTAATATTTTTCCCTTTTTTAACACTACTGAAAGCAATGCGTATCTATGACTGTATAAATACAGGTACGGGGTCAAGAGGTCATAGATGTGCGTATAGATAATCGTTCGACGTAATTTCTCAGTGACGTCATAATATGTTGACGGGCATTCAGTGGATAACATACATGCCGTTGGTTTTGAAAAATAATGCATATTACACATTAAAAGTCACAATCAGGCAAATATATAGAGTATGAATAAGTCACAAATGTAGATTTAATCTCGTGACCAACCCGTACAGTGTATTTATATCCCGACAGATGTTTAAAAATGATACCTTATTTTTTAACTAACAAGGTTGGAAAATACCGTATAAGTAGAATTTTTAGAGAAGATTTAATTTTGGTATTATTAGCGAGGGTCCTGAGATCGCTAAAATTAAATATCTCTAAAAATAACATTTAATTAAATTGTAATAGCTTCTTTAGTGAGGATTTTAAAATCTCTAAAATTGTTTCTCGCTAATAATAAAGCATAAACTTTTAGGACAAATCGTTAAATTTGCGTCTCGCTAAAATTTTCACTTATAGGGTATTGGAATTTTACACATTCAATGATAAATATGAATTCAGTACGAATTTTCCAAAGTACGAATTAAGAGCAAATACAATAGAACATCCGGAAAATATTCAAAAAGACAGCATAATGCAACTCTCAGGATTCAACACCAAGATTTAATTAAAAAAATACTCTTTAAAGAAAACATTTCGGCATGTCAGAGTACTATTGTCATTGAAGAGACATAATTTGTCGAAATGCATATCTGGTGCATCAAAAGTAGTACCGTATAATATTTGCATCTTACCTTGGAATGGTTCTAGACTATTTCATGATCATGAGAAATTAAAACAAAATGTTTGTAAATACTCGGGTTTTGTAACATGATTAATTTATAAAATGTATTTTGGTGAAAATTATTGTAACACAATTAACTATTGATAGGAAATTAAACAATTACTGTTTACAATATACAATTTTTTTTATATAGTGATACATGTATACCATATGTTTCGTTTAAGGGGTCCCGACCCTCTGCCATAACTTTCACCTAAGAAAGTTTTAAATTTGTAATATTGATTTTCGTAAACAACAATGACATTAGAATCACATGGAAAATAGTTTGAAGCATAAAACGCTGCTTATTTTTTCAGAAATGATTTTTATGTGCAGATAATGAAATGAAGAAATTGAACACAGAGAATAGAAAGAGCAACGATTTATCACCACAACATAAAATATAATATATGAGGTGGATATGAAAATAAAACTTACTATTATATCTATATAAATCATTTTAGAAAATATCATGGAGCGATGTTTCCTAAGTCAGAAAAAATCACAGTGTTGTATGTAGTTATAAGAAAAAAAATATCTGTGATGAGGAGTTATATCTTTCTTCTAAATATTCTTTCATGTGAAAAAAGTCATTCTAATTAAAAACCTGTATTAAGCACTTGAAATATTAAACCATTTTTAAAATGTTTCATAAAAAAGATAAAAGTTATCAATTTATAAGTCATTTGATGTTGGATTTTTATGTTTTATTGTTAAATATAATAGAAAAATTAAAATGAAATTATCAAAAGAATTGAAAGTAATGTTTCCATCTTATTTTTAATCTCCTCAAATTAACTACTCAGAGGTCTCAGAAATCTGAGAAAGATAACTGAGTAGTATTACTATTTTGTACTTTGAAAGTAATCTGTCTTATCAGAAGGTCGCTATCCCTTCAACAATTACGAAGGCATCTTAGCAACCGTGCAATAAAACGATTGAAATTTTAAGTAAGTATATTATTGCTATAAGACATCCCCTTTCCAAATTAAATAATTGAATAAATGTTGAATCAACTGTTTTTCAACATTTAATCAACGTTGATTATCAATGTTGATTCAATTTAAGAATTCAACGTTGATACATTTTTTTTTAAATGTAACGTAAAATCGATGTTGAATCAACATAGAAATACAACGTTGATTTAAAGTTTATTCAATGTTGTGTGCCTGCTGGAATACTGGATATACTGGTTCTCATGTGTAAAGAGAGGCTGGAAACTAATATTGGTAACTTTGTCGTAAGAAGGGGGAGCTGATAATAAAAATAACACTTTTTCAATGTTACGTAACATTACACGAAAGTGTCATTGTTACCATCACAACATATGATCAATAGGGCCAAAATAAAAAATACCTTTGTTTCCCCTAACGCGACCGACTCAATTTAATCGCGCCGACTGAAATTATTTTTGAAATAAGATGATTCAAAAATTATTTTTATTGTTAACAAGTTTTATAAAATACAATTTCATCAAAATCAGTTTTTATGAAAACGGCCGAAATTGTTCTACTGTGATTTTCAAGCAATTGTTGGAAACAAAATGGCATCCAGATGTGATTACAGAGAATTAGTTCTTCATAAAACAATGGCGACATCTCAATCTTATGCCTTTGGCTATTTAGAATTCTTCACTCTTGAAACTCTTAAGGTTCCGTAATACATGGCAAGGCCCATATCATGAGCAGACGATGGGCCCACCTAGTAAACACATCATTCAATTTCACTGCATTTTATATTTAATTTTTTGAATCTAATAACCAGTTCATCTATGTTCCTATGTTTACTATATGCCATTCTGGTCTATGGAGCCATAGGAGTTGTTGTAAATATGTCTGCATATTCATCCTGATAGATATAAATCAGATGTCCTTTCTTCATGCCTTTATGTATGAGTTAAACTTCGTGACTATTACATTGTATATAGCATTTTTTATCATTTGTAGATCTTCGGTTTGGTTCAATCAAATATTGTGTACATACTTTTTCCAAATAGTTTTGAAATCATGATTCAGCTTCCTGAGACGTCCAGTGTATTTTTCTTTGATTAGGCCCTTGAAGATTGGTTGTCTCTATGCTTTTAATGCCTTTGAGATTTGCTTGGACGACATTTTAACATTTCCTCATTGTTCCAAATTTAGACGTACTCGGCACTTTTTTGCCATAGAAGGGTCTTTTTTGAGACAGCATCTACTGCCACATTGGAAATATGTTTTATGGTTCTATTTGAAAGACCGTATTCAACATTCCTCATTGGGATTTGAACCTGCGACTTAAAATTAGCCACTTACTATAATCCAAAGCAAAATGCTCAAGAACCACCGCAAATCTCATGGCCCTCAAAAAAGTACATTGATTGTCCATAAGCACTAGAGGCTGATGGAAGGTTTGAAAAATATACTCGGATGTCCGGTCTTTGCGTACTTGAGAAACTTGTCTTTTTTATTTGATTTATATAAATGTACTATGGCGTGAGATATTCCACAATCCAACAACCAAGCTTTATGATAAACGTGATGACTTTAACTTTTCTATCGTCAACTTCCCTTACTTATGCAGCAATATACCTTTATCACCTGCATACGGAGTATATATATCTCAGTTGATTCGATACGCAAGAGCATGCTCTACGTATGAAGAATTTCTAAAACGAGGTAAATTATTGACAAGCAAGTTGATGAGACAAGAATCTCAGCAGTCTCGTTTAAAGTCATCATTTCATAGGTTCTATGGTCGATACAATGACCTTGTCAGCAAATACAATTTATCACTGAGTCAAATGCTGACTGACGTTTTTCATACCTATTGTTAGTCCATTATTTATACACTGAATTGACGACAGATTTTTTCCGTTATTGACTAAGAGCACACGGCGGGTGGGACCGGTCGGCAGGGGATGCTCACTGCTCCATGGCACCTGATCCCATCTCTGATGTTTCGGGGGTCTGTGTTTGCTCTGCTCATATGTTGTATTGTTTTATGGACTTTGAGATTGAATACTGTTCGTTATCCCCATACCCTTCTCTGAATATATAACAGTTTTGAATTAATAAATCATGAAATTTGCTTTTAAACGGTATATGTATGATACTTAGTATTTTGTTAACAGACCACTTTCTGTTAATTTTTGTACTTTTCTTATTTATTTATTTATGTTCGTATAAACGTAATTTTCCATTAAGTTTTAGAATGTACTTTCAAAGCTGCTGTCAGAAAAAAATTGTTTACCTACCTACCGACCCAACTTGAAAATTTAGGGTCGGGTTAGGGGAAACAAAGATATTTTTAATTCCGGCCTAGGCTAAGATAGATATACTCTTTAAATTACAGAAGAAAACATAATTTTATAATAATTTAGATGTATTGATTTTCGAAATGCAGAGTTTCCTGACCTCATGAAAAACAAAGCTCTTTTGCACATTTCTAACCGCAGGCATTCAATATGCACCTTATGTTTCCTTTATTAACTTACCCAATTTTAAATATCCATAAAACAGAATCTATTATAAAAATCTCTGAATTATGAGAGATAAACAAGGTTTGTGACATTCGAATTGATGATATGATACATCGTGTATGATTTATCACTCAGGAGTATTTATTTATTACCTAATATACATGTATTATATGAACTCGAATTATACCAGTGAACTTGAATTACCTGTAAAGACACCACAGACTTTGTTACACCTGTTTCATATCGTGTTGTGTATTACTGACTTTAGACGATAAAAGCCAATTACAAACTAAATTGGAAGACAAACGAGAAGACTTTTGTTTTCCATCTTCAACTTTCCTTATTTTCTTTTGTATTAACCCAGTATTATCGGCTTATAGTGTTTATGTTTCCAATTCATTTGTTACTCAAGAAGTGGCTCTATATGTAAGCATGATCAATTTTTAAAAACAATGTATGCTATTCATTTATGTTATGTTGAATTAATGGTACAGGGAGTTAAACAGTCTTGTTCAAAGTATTCATTTCGGAACTAATATGTTTCTTATAATGACCGTTTTAGCAAATACTCCAATATAACGTATCATTGTCTAATTTGTTGAACAGGTATACCAACTATATGAGGCCTTTGTAATTAAGGTAATTTTGACTAAACATCGTTCTGTCTAACATATGGAAATACATAGAGGGGGAATCACAGCGGGGTTGTGACCTGAACACAGAGGATGCTTACTCCTCTAATATACCTGATTCAACCTCTGGAAAGTCACGTGACTGTTTTACATGTAGCATTGTGTGGGTAATTGTATACCAATTATGATGGCTTTAATTTGACTATAAATCGTTCTGTCTACCGGATCAATACATAGGGGGTAATTCAGCAAGGCTGTGACCGATACACAGAGGATGTTTTCGCTTTCTAGGCAACCGATTCGACCTCTAGAGTTGCAGGTGACTGAGTTTTAAGTCCTTTGTTTATATTTGTTTTGTTTATACTAAATAGATATATTTAGATAGGCAACTCTTATTTGACTTAACTTTTCACATTATATAGCATGCAATGAAAACATTTCAAAAAAATATAATACGCCTCTAAACTTTGAAATGTATAGCAAATGGCAATTCTTCAATTAAACTGTTCATACATATTACACTATTAACTGACAACATAAGGGCTTATATATGGAAGAAAAACTTTATTCAAAATCCTGAATCAATATATAGGGGGAATCAAAGCGGGGTTGTGACCGGTACACACAGGATGTTTACGCTTCCTAGGCACCTGACTCTGCCTCTAGAATGTCAGGTGACTGTATTTTATGCACTCTGTTTATATTTGTTTTGTTTATACTAAATAGATATATTTAGATGGGCAACTCTTATTTGACTTAACATTTTACATTATATAGCCTGCAATCAAAAACATGTTTAAAAATATATTATGCCTCTAAACTTTGAAATGTAGCAAGTGGCATTTCTTCAATTACATGGGTTCATGGAATACTATATTAAACACTAGTTAACTAAATTCCTCGCAATTTCGGATGATTGATTTTATATTTACCACTTCCAAAAGTAAATATATTGTAGTTTCTACTGACAACCTACAGGCCTGAGATGGAGGGAATTCTTTTTTCAAAATCCTGCATAAATAAGTTGACACACTCTACCCCAATACCCCTTTTGTAAAAAAAAAATAAATTCCATAAGTTTGACGTTTATTGTTATTTTCTCACTTGTCTTGTAAAATATTATGACTTGAATATTGAAATGTCATTTCATTTCACACGAAAATAGCCCCGTTAGGATCCGGGTTAGAATAGGTCCTCAGTACCCCCTTGCTGGTCATAAAAGGCGACTAAATGGGGCAGTCCTTCGGATGAGACCGTATAAACCGAGGCCCCGTTTCACAGCAGGTGTGGCACGATAAAGATCTCCCTGCTCAAAGGCCTTAAGTGCCGAACATAGACCTAAATTTGCAGCCCTTCACCGGCAATGGTGACATCTCCATATCAGTGAAATATTCTGCAGAGGGACGTTAAACAGTATACAATTAATCAATCAATCAATCACACGAAAATATTATAAGTACTTTTTTACTTCGAAATTTCTAGATTATAGAACTGTTTTAATATTTTTTTATATACAAGAAAATTACATCTTTTTTTAAGTATTTAGAATAAGTGATAATTTTTGAAAGTGCAAGGATGTCTCAATTAAACCCATTCAGAATTTCGAAGTTTCAATAACTTATGAAATATGATTTAAAAAAAAAATATTTAGTGAAATGCTACTGCAATATATTGGGTAAATTGTAACATTAAAAACATAAGGAAATTTAAGAAAACATTAACATCAACTCCTCGTTTATGCACCTTTAACATGTATCGCTCTGTATAAATTTTAAATCCGCCACCTATTACCTGCACTCAACCCTTTAATGCTTGGTAAGCCATAAACATTTAAATCAATAAGTGCACTCTGTTTTGGAGGTGAGGTCACACGGGTAGCGTCCTGAAATTCTCAGTGTGTTGTACAATTTACTATCTGTTAGAAACATATGTAAAGTTATCTAAAATGGTACAATGAATGCTACTTTACAATATATTTGACTATAGAGAATCGAGTTAACAGATGTAAGTATCATTTAATTTTTTATCAAATATACATTTCCGGTAAAATTTCAACTTTCGTTTTAAAATCCTTTTTCATCGTAATCGTATCACGGAATACAGTGAATGCAAAGTAAAACGTCTATTCACGTAATTTTTTAATTTATTTCTTTTCATTTTGCAAAACAGGATTGTGGTAGTTGCAATTATATCGAGAATACAAAGGGAAACTTCGCAAGATATGGGGATGGGGGGGGCATGTTACGGAAGCGAGCAGGGAGTCGTGTATCTCTGCTGACTTTATCAGGCGTATCATTTCGTATCATTGGAATTTACTTTGCGTCGACATTTTTTTAATTGCCCTAAACAAAAGATTTAAAGAATTATTAAGAGTTAACATCCACTTCTCTCCGTTCGCAATCTGGTCAAGGTTAGAGATATGCATAACAATAGCCGTTGAAAAGACTACTCTAACATGTTGATGATAAAAATTGACACTAACATATCTTGGCATTAATTTGATTCCTGGTCAATTGAGCAAGATTATACAGAAACAATCCAGAAGAGGGTATGTACCCGGTTGAAACCACCTTTATGAAAAGCAAAATAAATAAATAAATAAATATACTCTTCAAAAAAAAAAAAAAATAAAAAACACATCGTAGAATTTTAGTGACAAATTGAACATAAAGATTATTAAGTAAATTGATGCATTGATAAAACAGAAATGTGGTAAGCAACAGGAATACCATCTAAATGTTGTAATCACTCAACAATTTTAAATTTATAGTCAGTTTAAGACCATTAAAGATTAATATCTGGTATGTCCCCTGCCGACACAAATGATAACCTCAAACGACATCTAATGGAAGAAAATGTGCGTAATAAAAACTGTACAGGAATACTCTCCGAGTCCAAATGTAGAACTTTTGTCAGCTGTTGCAGAGTCTGGGGATGCGATTGTCTTTGTCATATCATGTCAAACCATTTTGTCCAATGCTGCTTAATTTGGATCAAATCTAGCTATTTAGATGACTGTGACTGAAACAGGTTGTTGTTTCTTTGCAAAAATAGGTGTGACAAACGAGCCATATGTGGCTGTGTATTGTGGGATTGCAATACGGCTCTAAGATGCTGAAAAATTGAATAAGTGTGTGTAAGTAGAACATGGTTAGAGTACCTTTTCCCATCAAATTCCATTGCATTCGAACCAAATCAATCTTACTTTCTTATAATACAATTTTCCATATCATTACACTACCACTACCGACTTTTTTTAACTTCATGGACGCAGTTATCTATCTAACCGTCATTAAAAAGCATAAGAACTCTTAAACTTACAAGATGCTTTCAGATAAAATTTATGGACTAGTGGGTTAAACAAAATGTACAGCAGTGATGCTGTGGTCATCCTCTTTTCATCTGAGATCTTTGAAGTCGATATTTGGGGTGTTGCTGGGTCGGAACAAAGGCATTGATAATCCTCTTGCAATAATTCGTAGTCAACTGAAAACTGTCTTGTAAGATGATCTGTGTAGTTCGGGGATGGTTAATGCTTTAGATGACGTCCTTGCATTACATTCATGCAATTTACGTAATCCTCGGAAGTGATGCTGTGCTGCTGATGTCAAACGTAGTCATCCATATTTTTTGCGAACATTGGGTGTTCGATGTTAATGATTTGTTTTATAGGTTAGATATGGTCTGTGTGTAACATTAAAACCTCTTGCAATTGTAGATTGCAGTACACCTGCTTCCAGTTGCCAACTTTCCTTTTTGTGCAGCGCAACATTCAGATGCTGCAATTTTAGGAAGCGTGATTTTTTTCAGATAAAACCTGATTTAAACTCTTTTTGTCTGTACCACTTGTAGAATAGCTGTAAAGTTAACAATTGCATTAAAAAATCATTCATTTAACTCGAATACATCGTATCCATACAAAAAAAGGTATGACAAAACCATCACAAATTTTCAGGGCATTGTTCCTATAATGCGTTTCTTTTTTTTTGAAGAGTATATATAAATAAACAAAAAAATGTAAAACAAAAAAATAAAATAAAATAAATAAATAAAAAACCCACAGAAATACGTTACTTGCTTGACGCTTTTTCTTAGATATTTGCCTTTATTAATCGGAATTTATAACTATTGTCTGTTTTATCACAAGTGGAATATTTTTTTTTACATTTCTGTGAGTATATATCACTCATTATTTTAACATAGGCGCTGATGTTATATTGGCTCCACTTTGAAATTCTGCAACCAAATGAAAGCACATAAAATTGTAATTGATTTTCGAGGTGGTATATGAAATTCATCAAAACAGATGAATTTGCTTGCCTGTCATCCTCTGGAAATAAATCGGAAAATAAGAGAACTCAAGACTCCCCTTCACATTATAGTACAAAACAATGTAATGCTGCTTTTTGTGAAAAATTATATCTGTTAAGCAATACTGCATGTAAACAAACTTCTTATCAACAATTACAAATTACGTGTAGTTCATTGTCAACAAGCTCACTTTAGTCCATCATCAGCGTTTTTTTCAAATTAAAGGAACTTGTATTTCGTTTGTGTTTCATTTTATCATATAAAATATTTAAAAACTTATCACATATAATTATATATCAAACGTTCGATTTCAAACCATATTTCAAAGAGATGCTATGATGAAACACTAACTAAAAGTACAAGATTTATATAGAAATTAAAGGAAAATGGGTAATCCATTTGTAAACTCCAGCATTCATTTCAATAATACTGAAATAATCATAATAGCTTTAGATAAGATATAATACTTGTTAACAAATAAATATTTATAACAGAACACCATTCATTTGGATGATCAATATTTGATTTTATGTTAGATACATAACTCTGTGATTTTTTAAAGAAGCTTGATTGTATATTAACAAAAAATGTACCGTTCTTAAAGTAATACAAAATGTTGCAAAAGCAACGCTTAATGGTGTTTCTATTATAAAGCGATGTTTTAATAATTCACAGTTGCAGCAAATTTATTACATGTACTTATGATTTTACACTTTTAATGCGGTGTTTGAAATTTCAACAGTAAACGTGCAATTGGAGCGGACTCTTAAAGACATTTCAGCATGTCGTACGATGGGTTTGGATTTGTGGTGGATTCCTGTCCTTTAAGTCAGGAGAAGACAACTGAGGCGGCTACCAGACTGGGGTGTGGTGAAGATGAGAACGGACGGAGCCGTTATGTTTGTGTTCCAAATAAAAACCTCACAGCTTTATTAGAGTTCTGTTTTACGAAAACAATTGTTGGAATCTACGAGAAAGGTAAACCAATTCCTCAGACATATTTTGAGATTCTAAAGACATACACTGTTATATTACTATTTGTTTTTTTATGCTTGAGTCAAACATGTAGATTTTTTTTTACTTTGCTTTGATATCATAATGGGCAATGTATGTATCCTCTATCAGTTTGAATATAGTGGTCACTTTAACTTGTTTTTATTAGAATATGGTGGTTCATGGTTAATGTTATGGATGAGCGTTGTCATCCTTTAAATTTCTGGTTAAGATCCTAGAAGTTTCAGTGTTTAGTTGTACAAAGGTGTTAAGTGCAAATAAATTCCATTTTGTTCCTTAAACATATAAGCTGATACCTCAAGTTTATGACGTCGATCAAAATTATGATGTAAGTGTGATGTCATGTACATACATATATTAATTGTAGTATACTTCCAGATAATAATCATCACTCCAATATATATCATCAATTTCAGTAAAATTTCGAATTAAATAAGTTTTTTCCCCAAAAATTACGCTCAGCGTAAACGATAATCGGCTTTGCTGTGTGAATGATCAACGCATTTTATCAGCATCAACACAGAAATAGTCGTTTGTACAAACAATTCTTTT
Source organism: Saccostrea cuccullata (assembly GCF_032062105.1). Taxonomy (NCBI): domain Eukaryota; kingdom Metazoa; phylum Mollusca; class Bivalvia; order Ostreida; family Ostreidae; genus Saccostrea; species Saccostrea cuccullata. The sequence continues at coordinate 20,067 of NW_026933643.1, read as the reverse complement.
GGGGTACGAAGAAAAATACCATAGACCTTAAACGAAGGGACTACCGACTTATTACGTCACAATCACTATCTTCTTGCGATTGCAGCGCCCTCAACGGGATGGATAGAAACAAACTTCCTGTAATGAAATCACTATTGTCGCAGCATTAATTTTTGCATTCTTTAAGGAAATAACAACAAATTAGAGTAATCCATCACTTATCTACGCTTTCTTCCACTAAATGATCTCGATTTACTACTTTGGAAGTTATAACTTTACGCTGTGGAGTCGATGGAAACTTTTTAAATGCAGACATCAGCTGACCATGACGTGACATCTCTTGAATGCTGTGGATTTTATTTTACGGTAGTACATGATTATCTTCTTATTTATTTTACAAAATAATTACACAATTTATTATCTAACAGTATTTAAACAACGACAAATTCCAGATCTATGCTGAATTGATATAAATAAATACATCGTGAACTGTCGTTTACAGGTTTAGATCAACAACATAGTAGTCAGAAGTAGTCACAAAGCAAGTTTGGAGTCCGACGAAGAGGACCTTGACAGGACCTGTGTTGGAAAAATACCATAAGTAACCAAAAGTAAGTAAATAACTTAATAAATTGATATGTTCCCGTTATAATGAAATACACATGTATTTTTAAGAATTTAGTAATTACTCTTAAAGGTTTTATTATTTAATTAGTGTTAATCTAAGATTATAGCATAGTCATGATCAGTGATCAATAGAATTCCTAAGAGATTTTTTTCCCCCACAGGGTCTGTAGAAGGAGTCTGCCTTGCACAGTGATACAGTGACACCTATAGAAAATGTTCGAGAACACGTACCATTCCATGTACCATCTGGTATGATAAGTTAGATGTGACAAAACAATGACTGGTTACAAAACTGCAAAGGGAACAAAATTGGTGTCTCCTATCTATACATGGAGGAGATGCACATGACTGAATTGTTTGGACATGTTGGAAGTCCAATTTTTTCAACTATACCGTATACACAGAATGTGATTATTATTAACTTCTGTATACCATAACTCATATACAAACTGCATCAATATAAATATCAAATAATTTAATATGACTGGAATGAAATATTATTAAAATCATTATTATATATTAGACTTTTCCACTTTTTTATTGATTAAAAAAGTCATTCAACTTAAAGCAATGCTATTTGTCATTAATTATGCAAGGTTTAGAATTGTATATGAGAGTTATTTCTTTAAATTCGTAAAGGCGATTTTACAGTTTAATAAGTCATCTTTTTCTATAGTGAGCTTATATTTTGTGAGCACTGGTTTAGATGTATGGCATATTTAATGTCTTTTTAAAATAATTATTTCCAATGCAATTATAATCACAACAGCTAAGTACAAAAAAATAATCGCTGAGCAATGTGAGCATCATAATTCAGTCTTATCAACAGCTTTGAATAACAAACACTGCTAAGTTATTATTATATTATTTTTTTTTACATAAGTTCAATTGCCACTTTGATTAAACTGTTTGATCTTTTACCTACTGTGTAAATACAAGTTTTAATTGATGTAATGTCCATTGAAAATATTCATACTGAAATCATTATCTGTAATTCAATCTGACAGTTAACCATAAAGTGCTTACACTATGTTTATGTTTCTGAAACTAAAGCCAATATTGTTTATATTATTAAATGGAAAGCATGGGAAAGTTTTAGGAGGGGGGGGGGGGTCAGGATAGAACTTCTTTTAGTTCTAAATTTTTATCCCAACACTACCAATTATCCAAATTTTTTTTTGCTTAAACTATATAACGTGCCTGTTGAAAGTGGAGGGGGGGGTGCTAAACCCATGATCAATGTCTACGTTATGTATATCTTTGAAAATAAAAATGGCGTTGGAGCGCCCATGGCTTTGTCAAAGAATACCCCTGTTGGTTATAAATTTCTACCTCCCTACTCGTGTTACTGTACCATAATCATGATAGGGTGTCACGTACGTCAGGGACTTGTTGCGAACCATCGGAGTTCTCATAAATCAAAAGATCTTTGCTCTTCTTAAAAAATTCCACGCAATAAATAGGCCTTTTTGTTTCTTAAATAAATATGAACGTTTTTTTTTTCATCAAACAGCATCTTGAGTAGTCCGAAAAATCTGACGTTTTCCTGACTTTTTTAAGATTTTGATATTTTACATGCTAGGAAAACGTCAGAACCGGCGCAATTACGAAAACTGGAAATTTCGCCGTCTTCAACTGGAGTTGATTTTCGATACTTGTGAACCGAACTAAATGCCGAAATCAGAATTTATCAAAACAACAATGCCTCTAGTACTCACCAATATCGATGAAAAGAAAATATCACTATACATTTCGTACGAGGACATGCGAGATTTTAAAATGCACGAAATGAAGACAAATCTCGGCAGGGTGACAAAACCTTTTTCAACGGATTATTACATCTTTAGGAACCTTGCATGTAGTTTGACAACTCTGCCGACAAATTCTCTGTGATCATGTCAGAACATCAGTCATGTTTTAGTTTTCTTTAACACATTAAAGAAGAAGATAAATACCTCATAAACTGTTCAAGGAACTCTTTAGTGTATTAGTAAAAAAAAAATTGGTACATTAGGCAAAAGTTTAATTCATTCAATGCTATAATATCTCGACAATGTAGATGTGAATAGCGTTATCTATGTAATACCGGATGTTTTCTATGAATCCCGGTGAGGGCACTGCAATCGGAGGGAGATCGTATAGTGATATTTATTGTGACGTCATCGGAGTCGGCGGTCCCTTCGTTTTAGGTCTATGAAAATACTAATCATATAGCCTAATTGACCTAAGAAGGCGTGTACTATTTACTTCGAGCGCAGTTGTCACCATAGTCTCTGACGCAATACAAAACAGCACAATTAAACGATATTCATTACATGTACATATTCAAAGAATTTTTTTTTGCATTCGTTAATGTATCAAAAACCATTAATTGTATATTTTCTACTCAGGTCATTGTCTGAGATCGATAGGGAATGGATTTCTAGACCAGATTAGCTGTAGTGGCTTTACAGAGGGATGTCCAGATCAGTATTTCAGAAGCACAGACCTGTACAAATGTAAGGATATATAAAATTATTTTATCTACAAAATTAATATTTTAGTGCAGATTATATTACCCAAGGACATCAATGCATATAATTTTATGTATATATTTTTCTAAAAAAGATCCAGCTTGTCTTCATCTTAACCCAGAAGAAAGATGTTTTATTGCAGAGAGATCATGCAATGCGTGAGTTGTGATTCATTTATACTCCATATGCAAACTAAAATTGTTTTCTTGAAAGATTTATATAACTTTTTATTTTATCTTTGTTTCCTGAAAACCGATTGATTTGCTCTTCATTATCTTCATACAATCTTTTTCTACAGAAATGTAATTCTCCGAAAAGTTACATGTATATTGACAGACCGAAAGGTGACAGTGATACATTTAGAAAAAAAATGTACATTTATTGTATCAAAATAAGTTACGCTCGATTCTGAATTAATATCTGCAGACTTTAAACTAAAACTCACAAAAGCTTGCTTTCAGAACATTTTTAAACATCTATCAAATACCCTCGAAGTTTAAATATGCACATACAGTGTACCCCGTTGGACCGAATTATCATGCCAGCCAAAAAATCAGTAAAAAACAAATGTAATACTGTAAACCAACTTTAATAAAGTAAATTGCGGAATATAGTCGTCACGAATAAAAGTTGTTTTACAGTATTCGACTCTCTCAATTTCAGGCCAAAGAGGTTTTTTAACAATTGATTTTTTTTTTGGTAGAAATAGAAAAAGAATATGCAACATTATATTAAGGAACACGTGGTAATCAATATTTTCAGATGACAGTTTAAACAAATACGAAAACAGTGAACTTTTTTGTGTGCAATAAATATACAATTTTTCATTGGGTGGCACTGTGCTTTAATGGTCGTCTTTCTGATTTTTAAGACCATTTGCAATGAGCTACAAATCTGAAGCTAAAATTTAAATTGTGTTGATTAAAGGTCGAAAATAGTAGAAACATCGACAAATATACTGGGAGTCTTGAATATGACAACTGATTTCACTAGTTCTTTCAATACCACAAGAACGGCTGTACACGACGAATATCTAAACGTAGGAGTATTAGCTGGAATTGGAGCCACGGTTTCTCTTCTCTTCCTTATTGTCTTAGCCTGTGTCATTTTTAGATGCCGACGAAAACAAGGTAATTAAAACATTTGCATTAAAAAAAAATGTGTTTAAATTAATATTGTATATGAATAATATACTACATGTATTTTCGACGAGATATTTGTTTGTAGTTCATGGACCATCTTTAGAAAAGAAACAAAAATTTCTTTGCAGATTAATTAGAAATCTGGAGAGCATTTATTAACCATTGTTCTATGCAAATAATAGCATGATCTTAACAGAACTTGAACATCTCTTAGGAACACCATTTTTGACATTTTGAATATCGTACATTTAAGGTACATAATTAAAAGAAAATTGGAGACTATTTTAATTCATTCTGTCTGTATTCCTTTTTCATAGTGCTTTAATTTTGGTAAGAAATGAAAAGAATGCTTTAAATATTGTATCACTTTTTAATATGTATTCCAATGTTAAACTATGTTCAGTTATTGAAGTCCCATGCATCCTACCCCAAAGTATCATAATATCATCATATATGAATTAACTCTATCTGAGAATAATTCGACATGAATCCATCTTTCGTAACTGAGTGGTTCTGGATAAGATTTTGAAAAGATGCCATTATTTTCAAACTAATTTGTAATTATATCCTTTTGGAGGAAGGCCTTGATCATCATTTGAACAAAACTCAATTCCCATACCTTTAAAGGCACATTGACACCCTTTTAACAATTCCTAACTAAGGTAATTCTTAATATCAACATACAGTTGAACATCATTACTGTTTATGTTTATTTACAAGGGAGATACTGGTATAAAACATCGAATTCTTCATATTAATGTTAATAAGACCACCCCCCCCCTTTTTGTGTTTACATATACAAAAAATTAATATCTAAAGGAATAAAATCTTTAAAAATCTTGTTTTTGATGTACTGGAAAGTTATTTGCTATATTAGTATTTAAACATCCTCAAGTAAATTAAAATTCAAGCGCAGTCCACTGACCGACAGTAAACTTTTCAATACTGATTAGTGTTTTTTTTTTATTCTGAGCCAATGTGCTCAGGTCAGCGACGTGACCCATAGGCCTCTTTTTTCAATAGTATATAACGGATGCTTGAATTAGTATTATCAATACATAAGTATTATTTATACACAACAATTCCCCACGACAAATTAAAATCCAGGCTTTTTGATATCATTGACAGCTGCTTCTTCAATAAAAATGGATATCGTAAATTTACTTACCTCGTCTTTGGTAATTTGCAAATTTATTTTGTTAAAACAGATTCTGATTGCACACACAAGTACTCTGAAGTTGACATCAAGAAGATGCTTAAGTTTCTGATTGACAATATCTATGTAGATTTTGAAGACCAGGTATTCCAACAATCTATAGGAATTCCAATGGATACAAATTGCGGCCCATTATTAGCAGACTTATGCGTGAAAGGAAGAAAACACTTCCTGTGGCCTTCAACTCGACATTTAGATATGTCGACGACGCATTGTCAATTTATAATGATAATTTCCATTTCTAGGCGACACGATATATCCTGGTGAGCTTGAGATAAAAGATACCACAGAGTCCGACACCTCTGCCTCATATTTGGATATTTTACTTGTAAAAGACACTAATGGTAATCTAACAACCAAGCTATATGTTAACGTATTGACTTTAACTTTTCTATCGTCAACTTCCCTTACTTATGCAGCACTATACCTTCATCACCAGCATACGGTGTATATATATCTCAGTTGATTCGATACGCAAGAGCATGCTCTACGTATGAACAGTTACCTAAACGAGGTAAATTATTGACAAGCAAGTTGATGAAACAAGAATATCAGCAGTCTCGTTTTAAGGCATCATTTTGTAAGTTCTGTGGTCGATACAATGACCTTGTCAGCTAATACAATTTATCATTGAGTCAATTGCTGACTAACGTTTTTCATACCAATTGTTAGTCCATTATTGATACATTGATACACTGAATTGATGACGGATTGTTTCCGTTATTTCCTGATCATGACAACGAGCACAAGGCGGCAGGGGATGCTCATTCCTCCATAGCACCTAATCCCACCTCTGATATTTCGGAGGTCCGTGTTTGCTCTGCTCTTATTGTCCCTCGCTTTCGCGAAAGCGAGGGGACATTAAATCTCATTCGTGTGTCCGTCTGTCTGCATGTCCGTCCATCCGTCAGTCTGTACGTCCGTCACAAAAACTTTAACCTTGCGTATAACTTTTGATTAAGTGGAGCTATGACTTTCATATTTCATATGTATATTCCTTGTGACAAGACCTTTCTTTGGCTACCACCAAATTTGACCTTTTGACCTTGACCTTGGAGTTTGAACCACTTTTACACAACAAAAAACAAACTTTTATTTTGGCAATAACTTTTACTTTAATAACTTTAACTTTGATAGGTACTAGGACTTTCATATGTCACATATGTATTCTTTGTAGCAAGGACTTTTAATAGATACCAATAACTTTGACTTTTTACCTTCACCTTGGAGATTTCCATACTTATGAAAAAAACTTTAACTTTGACCATAAATTTTGAATGGTAAGGGCTAGGGCTTTCAAACTTAATATATATAATTCTTGTGAGAAGACCTTTCATTGAATACCAAGAACTTTGCCCCCTGAGCCTTGACCTTGAAGTTTGACCTATTATTCAAAACTTTGACCATGACCACAACTTTTGAACTGTAGATACCAGGACTTTCATATTTCGCATATGTATTCTTTGTTGCAAGACCTTCCATTTGATACCATTAACCTTAACTTGTTGACTTTGATCTTTTGTATTTATGAAAAACTTTAACCTTGACCATAACTATTGAATGGTAAGGTCTAGGGCTTTCATACTACACATATGAATTCCTTCTGAGAAGACTTTTCATTGGATAACAAGAACGTGAACCCTTTGACCTTGACCTAGATGGCTAATGATAGGGCGTTCATATTAGATACAAAATGTCATAAAAATTACCTCTCACCCAAAATGACACCGAAAGCGGGGGACCACAATTCTTTGACTTTGCTTGTTTTGTATATTGTTTAATGGACTTTGAGATTGAATACTGTTTGTTATCTCCGAATCCTTCTTCCCTAGGGTAGAATTAATTCCATGAATGTGTGTTTACATGTAATTATGCTTTTGTTTAAAACAAAGCGTTTTAGTGTGTAATTTTAGTAAGTAATTGGGTGAATGAATAAATAAAATTCGGGATTTTCATATAAACACTACGTACACACTAATCTAAAAATGTACTCAGAATATATCAATAAAGTAACCATAAAATGATTAATAAAGGAATCTATACACGAGGGTTGTTCGAAAAGTTCGTGGACGATGTCAGCCTTCGTTATACTACTTTCAAGAAATTTAAAATAAGCTCAATAACCTGTGTAAAAATATTTGTTTTGTTGATGTGTAAAGTTTCATTTCAATCGATTGAATAGAAATTAATTTACTTCATTTTAAAATCAACCTGTTTTGTACCAGCCGAGCATACTCAATATCGATGTAACGTCAAAACATAGCGTCAAGAATTTCTTTCAAATACTATCCTATACAATTCAACAATTAAGTTCAATAAATACTTATTAAAATCCTAATTCCTACACTTCTTTTTTCTAACAATTGTTCTCATTGTAAAATTTCCTTTGTCAATGTTTTAATTATTTTATTTAGCTCCGCTTTTACAAGATTAGCAACTCGCAAGCGCTATGTCTTTTCATGACGTTCCAAATTTTTAAAGTTTTTTATCAGTTTTTTGCTCACCTGAGCCGAAGGCTTAATTGAGCTTTTCTGATCTTTTGTCCCTCGTCCGTCAGTCCGTCCATCCGTCCGTCTGTCTGTCTGTCTGTCCGTCCGTCTGTCTGTGTGTTAACTTTTCACATGTTCAACTTCTTCTCCAGAACCACTTAGCCAATTTTGATCAAACTTGGTACAAAGCATCCTTGGGTAAATTTAAATTCTTAAAATGAAGGCCAAGTCCTCTCCCAAGGGGAGATAATCAAAAAAGGCATCCTTGGGTAGTGTAGATATTAAATTGTTAAAATCATGACCCCCAGGGTTTGGACAGGGCCACAATAGGGAATCCAAGTTTTACATAGAAATATATAGAACAAATACTTAAAAATCTCCTTCTCAAGAACCACTGGGCCAGGAAAGCTGACACTTATGTGGAAGCATCCTTGGGTAGTGTAGATATTAAATTGTTAAAATCATTACCGCCGGGGTTAGGGCGGGTCCACAATAGGGAATCCAAGTTTTACATAGAAATATATAGGACAATTCTTTAAAAATCTTCTTCTCAAGAACCACTCGGCCAGGAAAGCTAAAACTTATGTGAAAGCATCCTTGGGTATCATAAATATTAAATTGTTAAAATTATAACCCCCGGGGGTAGGGCGGGGCCATACTAGTGAATCCAAGTTTTACATAGAAATATATAGAACAAATCTTAAAATCTTCTCAAGAAGACTCGCCCAGGAAAGCTAAAACTTATGTGGAAGCATCCTGGGGTAGTGTAGATTTTAAAGTTTTAAAATCATAAAAGGGAAGGGGGTAGAGGAGTATGAGGGGGAATCTGGTAAAGAACTGCATCATCCAAGTTACTCAGGTGAGCAATGTGTCCCATGGACCTCTTGTTATTAAATAAACTGTGTCCTCACAGATTGTCCTCATCCGATACAGAGACTCTGTTGCTCAAATGCCGACTGTACCATTTAAAAACACACGCACGACGTAATTTCGACATAATTTTTGAGTTTTCAGAATTTTTCCGAATATAACACAAAATTCCATCCTCATCTGCTGTTTTGTGAAGTTCAAAAACATCCTCATTTTTGTCGCTTTCAATGAGTACTACGCATTTTCCCAAATTGATTTCATTTAAACTTATTAAAATTTTTAGCAAAAATTTGAAATGTGAATCAATGTTGCAGTCCTCAATTTCAAAGTTTAGGATTTTTTCCCGTTTTTGCTCCAATTTAATATGATTAGAATATGAGAGAAAATGATTACAGACATTGTCATATTTATTTCGTGTGTTGTTTGTCAATTACTAAATTTTTTACTTGCTCCTCGATCCGATTTTTGCAGTTTCAAATTCTGGATAGGTTTAAATTTAATCATGGCAATTTATTTTTTTATACGAATCATTTGGATTTATTTCTACCAAATTTGGTTATATGACGTTAATTAGAAAAAAGATATGACAGGAGTCCACGAATTTTTCGAAGAACTCTCGTATATCATGTTTCATTATAGTTATTTTAATTACTTTTTAGGAAAAACACCAGTATCTTTCAAATATCATACAGTGTAACAGTTATTTCTCAAATTTCCTATATTTGTTCGTCTTTTTTAATTACAGGATTAAAAAGGAAAAGTGTTTTTCGGTCTACTGCAAACTTTGAGATGGAATCTTTGCTCGATCTGGGTAAGAAGTTCATATCACAGTACATTGTATAAATAAAAATAAGATCAAGTGATGAAGAAGGCACAAAACTATTTGTATCTAGATACATTCGATTCAATGATATGAAAAAGCCTGGACTTTAATTTATCGTGGGGAATTGTTGTGTATAAATTAACTTTATTATATAGCTAATAAATAATCTCTAATAAAATACTACCAAAAATCTAGAGAATTTTAGCGTTGAATATCTTGACGTTTTATTGAACGCTAACTTTGTATTACGTATATGAGTATGCCCGAAACATTCCGAATACGAGTGTTCAATATCGAACGCCCCGTTGTAAACAAAAAAAGGTCGTCTGGTCAAATTCTCAGAGCTAAATTAAAGAAAGGATGTGGTATTAGGTAAGATGTGTTTATTTTCCACACTAAAATGAAATTATTTATTAAAATATAGTAGGTATTAGACACATTAAAACCTAAATAAGCAAATCATATCGCTCGGTAGGGTTATGGGAATGACGCGATATTGAATGCTAACAGAACAAACGTTACTTTGAATACCGATACTGAAAAAATCATTAATTTGACGGTTTTTTTTAGTTGGAATAACTATTATAAATTATGTGGAAATGTTTTAGCTATATAATAAAGGAGTTATTAAACTTATATCGGTGAATATTGGCACTCGTTGGCTATTCAAATGCACTCGCAAGCTCGTGCATTTGAACAGCCAACTCGTGCCAATATTCACCGATATAAGTTCAATAACCCTATAATATCCATTGGGTTTATTTTTTTCTTAAAATACATGACCTTTGATGAGGAGGATTCCACGTTGCAAGGGCTGGGCATCGGTGGTATCAATTAATTGTTTTTTGTTTTTAAATAGAGAGGTTTAGCAAGCTCACTTGTACGTGTACATGTACGTGTAAACTACAAGTTAGAATTACACGTACACGTTAACATTTTTTTCTTGTTTAGCAAAGTATAACCTGTACTTGTACGTTTTTAAACGTAATAGTGGTTTACAATTTGAAAACATCCAAAAAGCAATGATTTTAAATTTCTTAATACTTATATCACCATTTTTATTACCATTTTACATAAATGTATGCATGTACTGATGAGAAAAAGATTTTACAGATTTCTTATATTTTTTTCGGTCAAAGCTTGTTTCGAAAATCTAAATGTTGTGATTTTAACTCCCGATAAATTAATATTTTTCAATTACTCACGTACAATTATTTTATCAGTTATTTGCATTAAATATTCAGGTTTTAGAAAAACGCACACTTTTTGAAAAATAAGCAGTAGTTTAAGAATTATAAGCTGCAAGTTTGGACTTACGTGTACTTGGCAACCTACACGTAAACTGCGTAAAAGGATACGTGTAGAAATTCGTCATTAGCAAAAGTGATGACGTAATACAAAGATTTCTGGTGCTACACGTACACATACGCGTACACGTTGGTTTGCTAAACCTCTTTATTATTTAAATTTTCCCCTGTAAATAAAATTCTTAACACATCTTCTTTCGTCCATTTTTAATGAGTCATAAATTAATAAACTTACAATTTATTTGACCAGAGAAAAAATAAAAACACAAGGATGGATTTGTAATTAATTATATAAGACCAGATTAAAAATGGGGTGAAATAACCTAGGTAGGAGAGAGAAATGACCTTCCGTAAAGTGGTAGAAGAGAGAAATAACCTGGGAGAGAAAAAGTTTTAGAGAGAAATGACCTGAAACCCACAAAACAGTCGTCTATAAAAGTACTTTCATTAAACTATCGATAAATTGTTAGGATATTCTTAATCGTTATTTAATTATGTTAAGTTGCATCACAACTTCTAAATCTTTAAGAATTTTCTAATTTCTACATCATTGGTTGTGGATTGGTAACAGAGCTCAATATAGTATAATATCAACAGCTTTCAGTTTATTTTCTTAGATATTGCGAGACAAACTGTTGGAATTATAGATATCCGCCAAAAATGTTAGATTCGTTGTCTATATGTATGACCATGATAATTTAGTGTGAGTTGGTAATTGAATAAAAAGTATAGTTGAAAAAAAAAATCAGGGATCACTGCATCATAAAAATAAACTATAAACAACAATTTATTATCTAAATTTTAAAGAACATCTGGGTCTCTTAGACGATACATATTGTCCTTTCAAAGAAATTTTACGTAAAGAAATTTCGGGGTTATATAGTTTTGTCGTGTCAGTCTGTCTAACTGTATGCTTGTCTGTTTGTCCGCAAAAACTTTTACCTTGGCAATAACTTTTTATTTAGTGCAGCTTTTACTTCATATCTCACATGTTTATTCCTTGTGACAAGACCCTTCCTAGTGTCCCATCTACTTTTATCTTTCTACTTTAACCTTGGATTTTGACCCACTTTTGCACAGAAATTCCAAACTATTACATTTGAACCCTAGATAACAGGACTTTCCCACTTAAATTACGTATTTTTTACCTTTGAATGATACCAACAATTTTGACCTTTTGACCTTGTTCTCGGATAATTCCTTGCTAATAAAAAAAAAATTTGACCTTGACCATTTCTTTTGAACGGTCATGGCTAGTGCTTTCATACGTCACATTTGTAATTCTTGTGAAAAGACTCCCCTTTGCATATTAAGACCTTTGACCCTTTGACCTTGGAATTTGTTGTTCTTTTAAACAGGAAACCTTTACCATAACATTTGTAGGGTTAGGGATAGTGCTTTCATATTTTACATATTTAATCCTTGTGACAGGACCTTTCATTTGATATCAAAACGTTGACCCTTTGACCTTGACCTTATATTTTTTTTTAAATTTACCTTGGTTATAACTTTTGAAGGGTTGGTGCTAGGGCTTCCATACTTCAAATATGCATTTTTTGTGGCAAAACCTTTCATTGGATACCATTTTCCTTGACCTTTTAACATTGACCTTGGAGATTTCTGTACTTAAGAATAAAACGTTAATCTTGGCCTAGAATCATATTTCACAATTGTATTATTAATGAAAATACCCTACTTTGGATACAAATCACTACACATGCTGTCGTCCAGCGGTACATATCTTCGCCAGCTGTAAAGTTACACGTACATTTTTTGTCCTACGAAACCATTAGGCTTACCCTTAAAGAATACACTCTATTTATTAACAAACTTTCCCCACCCCCACACCCTACAAACAAACACAAACGCGAACCTGCACTTTTCTTGTTTGCTACACTTACATAATGAGAAAATTTACTGTTTTTTGATTTAAAAAAAATGAAATCAATATATGATGGAAAGAATAAGTATGTTTAATTTTCCTTTTGTCTCTTTTTTCTTCTTTTAGTTCCTTTTCTTGGTTTACTACTAAATTAAAGATTATTCTGAATTCAACTGACCAAAATGATTTTTTTCAATATTGCTCTATGTGGAGGCAAAATATTACAAGACAAAGTGTAATTATCCACAAATGATGTTAGAAAAATTATTCTTTTTTATTTGACTCGACGCAAATTATAATAAATCAAAACGTTACAGCCCTGAAAGTATATTTTTACATCTTAAGAATCCCAGTTTATTACATTTTCGTTGTTATTTTATTTTGAAAATTAAGGGATTTGTGATGATCTTCTGTCAGCGTCTCCTTTTTGTAGAGTGGGGGTATTATCTTTTTATAAAAAAAACATTCTCTTTCTCATTAATGTTTGGTCACCTGAAGAGAAAGGATGTTCCTCTTTGGGAGAATAGTTTACTGAAAAGATTTTAAATAAATTTTCTTTTTTCCATTTAAGATACTTTGAAGCATGAGAGAACCGGTACTTACAGTGTATGGAAAACCCCTATTTCAGGTAAACAATTAACTTTCTTAAGTTTATACGGACTGTGATATCATTGTTTAGTTAATACATATGCACTGTACGTCCAAGGGTGCTCCAGGAGTGCTCTTTCCTGAACATCTATAATTATATAATGTTCTACCAAATACTTTTTGAACAAACTTAAAGTAATTTATGATTATAAGAAGAGAATACCAGCTCAAATTCTGCATTGTGTGAATCTGAGCCTTACGAACGCTAATCATGTCGATACATAAAAGGATAAAGCTGATACAATCGTAGAATTCACAAGTTTTCCCCCGTAAATATATATATGTAGAAGATCTAACCTTCATAATCTGTGATTAAACGTAACATAGGCGTGCCTAATTTAAATAATAAAAAAATGATAATTTTCATCCCAGCTTCTATGCATTAATATAAGGGGAAGGCATGGGCACGATTATTGAAAAATGTAATCGATTAATAATCGATTACTTAGAGGAATTTAGTGTTATTGATTAATTACCGATTTTAGTCAGTTTTGTACTGTAATCGATTCAAATCGATTACTTTGGACAAAGTAATCAATTTAAAATCCATTACTTTTATTACCATTAGGCTTACCCTCAAAGAACACACTCTATTTATTAACAAACTTTCCCCACCCCCACACCCTACAAACAAACACAAACGCTAACCTGCACTTTTCTTGTTCGCTACACTTACATAATGAGAATATTTACTGTTTTTTAATTTAAAAAAAATGAAATCAATATATGATGGAAAGAATAAGTATGTTTAATTTTCCTTTTGTCTCTTTTTTCTTCTTTTAGTTCCTTTTCTTGGTTTACTACTAAATTAAAGATTATTCTGAATTCAACTGACCAAAATGATTTTTTTCAATATTGCTCTATGTGGAGGCAAAATATTACAAGACAAAGTGTAATTATCCACAAATGATGTTAGAAAAATTATTCTTTTTTATGAGACTCGACGCAAATTATAATAAATCAAAACGTTACAGCCCTGAAAGTATATTTTTACATCTGAAGAATCCCAGTTTATTTCATTTTCGTTAAGTATATTTTTACATCTAAAGAATCCCAGTTTATTACATTTTCGTTGTTATTTGATTTTGAAAATTAAGGGATTTGTGATGATCTTCTGTGCAGTGTCTTCTTTTTGGAGAGTGGGGGTATTATCTTTTTATTAAAAAACATTCTCTTTCTCATTAATGTTTGGTCACCTGAAGAGAAAGGATGTTCCTCTTTAGTAGAATAGTTTACTGAAAAGATTTTAAATAAATTTTCTTTTTTCCATTTAAGATACTTTGAAGCATGTGAGAACCGGTCCTTACATTGTATGGAAAACCCCTATTTCAGGTAAACAATTAACTTTCTTAAGTTTATACGGACTGTGATATCATTGTTTAGTTAATACATATGCACTGTACGTCCAAGGGTGCTCAAGAACGCTCTTTCCTGAACATCTATAATTATATAATGTTCTACCAAATACTTTTTGAACAAACTTAAAGTAATTTATGATTATAAGAAGAGAATACCAGCTCAAATTCTGCATTGTGTGAATCTGAGCCTTACGAATGCTAATCATGTTGACGCATAAAAGGATAATGCTGATACAATCGTAGAATTCACAAGTTTTCCCCGTAAAAAAAAAAAAAAAAAAAATATATATATATATATATATATATATATATATATATATATATATATATATATATATATATATATATATATATATATATATATATATATATATAGAAGATCTAATCTTCATAATCTGTGAATAAACGTAACATAGGCGTGTCTAATGTAAATAACAAAAAAAATTGATAATTTTCATCCCAGCTTCTATGCATTGATATAAGGGGAAGGCATGGGCACGATTATTGAAAAATGTAATCGATTAATAATCGATTACTTAGAGGAATTTTGTGTAATTGATTAATTACCGATTTTAGTCAGTTTTGTACTGTAATCGATTGAAATCGTAATCAATTTAAAATCCATTACTTTTAATTTTCGTCTACTCTCGAATAACAAAGCAGAAAAATATTAAAATATTATGTAGCAGTGTTGATGATATCCTCTGAAGTTTGAATGTGTTTACAAAATTTGGATTTGAACCACCCATATTTCATTACTTTGATTGTTGAAGAAATTATTTGATATTTTAATGCAATTTGCAAGTATTTGAACATTCTGGCATTTCTGCATGATCTAAATTTTAGCACTAAACATGTAAACAATTTCTTGTACGGAAGAAAGTTCACACCTCATTATCAATAGTCAGTACCTATTCCCACTTTTTAAAAATTTCAATTCCACTTATTCCCACTTGGTAAAAACAATAGATGTTTGGACAGTTTAATTTGTTTTTACAGTAATTAGACTAATTATGTCCTTTCTTATAATACTTTGTATTTTATTAATTTCAAGACAGAAAATAACGGATACATTTAAAAAAAAGAATATAAATGATTTCATTTAAATACATGTATAAGGTTTGAGAAAATAACATAGAAAAAAGTCTTACAAGAATAAGCACTTTCATGTCTTTATTCTAGAACATAAAATAAATAGATTTATCGGGTGACCTTGAAATTGATGGATTTTAAAATAAACATTGATGAAATGATTAAATTCTCTATTTTTCCTTTCAAATATTAGTAAAAAAAATCTGATATATAATTCTAAAAATGAAATATACCAGTTATCTCTTCCAACAGGTATTAATTAATTAGGGAATAATTATCTTCTAATTCTGTATTTAATTAATTTAAACATAACAATTTAAACAAGGAAATAATTTTGGTAATCTAAAACACAACCATATATGATAAATATTTCCATCTTATTTTTGTATTAGATATTAGCTAGTACAATGAAGGTGACATTTCAGATACATGTAATTTGTATTAATAGAGAGGTTTAGTTACAAGTGACGTATAACATGTACGCGTATCTTTGACGTACACGTTATAATTGACGTCAACGTCAATAACACGATTTAGTTATACGTACACGTGTATGTATGCAAATTTTGTGATTGGAGAGTACAGTAAATTAATTGAATGGCATTGTATTTATTTTTTATTTAGACAAATCAATGGGGAATTGGATTTATACTTCTTCTAGTCACAAATATCATAAACTATGAAAAATTATTATATTTATTGCCATCTCACTGCAGTGAATCGCTCTAAATATTTTGTCACTTAGTATCTCTACAGGGCAAGCTTTCAATTCTGCATCACAATAAAAATGGAGGCAACCATAAAAATATTTAATTGACGACTAAAAAAACCGACCACATTTTGCACTTTGTGGAGAGAATGGGGATTCCAACAGAGTACCTTTTGAAATCGATAAAACGTCAGGGCTCAACGAATAGAAAGGAGACACGGAATAAAAACATTGATAAAACCAAAATCAGACGCCGCCCCCTTTTTTCAATACGTGTTTTCTTTAGATCTTCTCAAGTGCTAATACAAAAGGGATAAAAATAGTTAATGAATAAATCTCCACAAACACTTAACGTTACACAATCTACCTATAAGTTATTAGGCGCGCAGGTATGTTAAGGAAGCATATAAGAAATTTCTCGGGAAATTTAGACTTTTTGAAGAAAATTGAGTTTAATAAATTACCAAAAACACTGATAAACGTAAACGGTTATTTACTATTACTATTACTACTAAAGCGTGTCTAACGCAAAGACGTGCATCACCGCCACGGCATCACGTGACTTCTATTAATAGCAAAAATCTCCTTAATAAAAAGGCTTACAGAACAACAATACCCCGGAGTTTGATAATTTTTTTGAGTATATAATATAGCTGATAAACATCTATTTTGTCTAAAAAGTGCTGCTAGAATCCCACTATCTTATCTTTAAATTATGTATTCCACACATTCGCACGAAACCATACCCTATTTTTTGAATTTTATACACATGAATCAAGATTTTTCGTACAACCATGCTTAACGCGAAATTCTAGCAGCACTTTCCAAGTTTGTCAAAACGCAATCTTTCAATCTGTACAAATCGTATGTTTTGAAATATCCAGCTTATTGTTTTTCTGTTGCATTTTTGGTCAAGAATGACAGACGATAGGCCAACGGGAATACGTATATAGCTGACTGTCTTCGAAAGAGAATATATAGCATACCTGTTTAATTAATTTAACTCCATATGAATTTAACACAATATTTCCGATATTTCCTTTTAAACTCCATTTTATGTATCTTTGAACATGCCGTCTTAGCCAAATTCTCTTTACACGACATGATCAATTAGCAAGTTACTTGATGTACACATATGACGTCATCGGTGGTAGATTTCAATCATAATGACAGTTACAGCATAACAAAATAAAAACATTTTATTTTTGTTAATGTTAACACGTTTTTATTCATTTTCTAGAGTTAAATAACATTCTTAAATACCAACATTACGAAAACCTGATTTCTAAAATTGACGTCATCTTGCCTACTATGACGTCATAATGCAGCACTGATTTAGCCAAGGTAAAATATTTTGTATGCTTCCTTATAACCCCTGCGCGAGTGGTTATATTTTTGTTAAGTAACTAGTGCCTGTGTATGTCATTTGATAGAAAATATTTTATTTTTAAGAATTAAAGAATGTAGAGGTGTTAAAATAGGGGTTTGATAAAAAAATAATATAAAGGGAAAAATTACCGCCAAGAATTTTTATTTGGTGCATTGGCGGGGTCTTCTTAAAATGAAAACTGCATACGAAATAAACATGCTGTTTGCTTTCAAATCATCATTCAATATTTATTTAGATAGACTTGTGCTCTTGTTTTATTGCATAAAAAAACATCAACCGAATAAAAAAAAATAAAGAATTTAATCCGTAATTTTACCCGTTTACGCCGTACGTGTAGACAGTGTATTACACGTTCTAATCTTATAGCTACACGTCGAATTTGACGTCATGACTTCAAAGAACACAACAATTGATTACGTCACCCGTACAAGTTCCTCGCAAAACGTGTATCTAAACCTCTCTATTGATATGTTCGACTGACTGGAAAGGATTCTTCAAAATATACTGACATGCAAAAGAAACGCAACAAGCAGTGATCTACAAATGTTTTAATTTTTAATCTAATGGTTTCAAAAAGAATTCATTAAGGATACACTGGCTTTTCAGAACATCAGAGATTTTATAAAAAATGTTTAATGTTTATTTTTTAACTTTACTAAGTAACATATGACTGTTAAAATCTCCCCTCTTAACCATTCAATAAAAACGTGAAACTGTCCTAAACAACACTTGCAACTGAATTTCTACGATACAATATATGTTCATCAATATCGAATTCTGAGCAAAGGAATTATTACCGTCTTCCTTGAAAAACGGTATTGCATAGTTGAAGTTTTTTACAGTCATTGGACTATGCACTTCCTCTCTTTTGTGATTGGTAGAAATTGCATGATGAGAAACTTTTCAATTATTTCATTGGTTAAAAATGCTGTTCAAGGCAAGGGAGATAACTTTCTGATGATCTTTTTTTCGTACGACTTAACAATTTTGCAAGATTTCCAATCTTAAAAAAATGACAAAACGAACAACAAAATCAGCAGTAATTATTTCTTAATAACATGATATTTTTTATAGTAATAAATAAAAAGGTCTCTTTAATTTCATTTTAAATAAAATTTGATAGTTATTGCTTGCAGCTTTACAATTTGCTATTATTCTTTTTTTACCCTTTCTTGTTTAAAGAGTGAATGGGAATCAGCCGAGGTTTGCCGAAAGCTCTCGGCCAGTCAAAGTTTACGGAGATGACCGAGCGACAACCGTGGTAGGGCTAATGCCCGTAAAAAGCTAATTTAGAAATACAAAATCAAGAAATTCAAAAGAATTATACGGCCTGTTAAGTATATATCTGTTTACTGTTTAAAATTGTTGCTAGAGACGGTAAGCTTTTTTGTTCTTTGCCATTCTTAAATGCCTGTTGTGTACATGATTAGGACGAATTTTCTCTAACTTAGCGTAGTGAAGTAACCCTTGGACTTCCGGTCTAAGGACTGTCGTTAATGCAAATGATATATGTACGTAAGACCCTGTTGAGGTGTAATGTAGTGAATTTTTGCATCAGCAAATCTCCATCACCTTTACTTTGAAATTTTCCAGCTAGAGCAATGGAAATGTGTAATTAAGCCAATTTCAAGAAGCATTAGCATCGTTACGGGAAACGAAAGGAGAATTTATTTTTTGAAATGTTGCTGCATAACTAGTACTGATGATGAACACTACAAACCCTTACATGTACATCTCCATAATATTGCCAAATGTTTTGTTAAACATGCAATTTTTGATTTCTGTTAAGCAGGCTCAAACTTGACTTCCGGTTATGATATGAAAATCGTTCAATAGTTAAATTACCGGTATTTACCAAATTGAAGATATCCATAATTTTAAGATACAACATTCTTTACTTCGCATAATTTTTCCCCCTAAAGAAGGGTGTTGCGGTTCTTTTGGGTTTCAGTATAGCATTCATGTATAACGTATATGCATAAAGTAATGGAAAATAATCGATAAAGTAATTATAATTACAAT
>NW_026933642.1:0-5937 GCF_032062105.1 Saccostrea cuccullata | reverse complement strand
TGCCACAGTTGACGATTTTCACATTGTGAAGGTATGTCCCGTTGTCAACGTGACATTCAGGCGCAGCTCCAGATTTTTTTTTTGTCCGGAGAGGGGATCAAACCTCAGTCAAAAAATATTCCTGCCCAGAATTTCTTGAGAAGCAAAGAAAAACAAAACAAAAGCAAAAACAAAAACAAATAAACAAAATAAAAACAATGATGATAGGGTCCATGCTTTCTAAGGGGGGGGGGAGAGATACCCAAAGCCATCTTCTTTTTTTTTTGCTTCAGTGTACATTCCTCTCTAAATAACTCTGCAAAGTCCATGGAAGGATGATTGATCTCCCTAGTCACTCCCTGTTCCTAAAATGATATTTGATCTTGTGACTCCGAAATAGTACAAACTTTCCCCATTTGACTACATATTTTGTTTCATGTGATTATATTATGTATTTCTGTTAATTAGTTTGTCCACAGAAATTTTAACCTTGCCTATATGTTTTAACTGGGTTGGCTATACACATGTATGCCTTAAACATTTTACATAGGTACGAGGGTTGTCCAAAAAGTTCGTGGACAATGACGTTTTTGTTTAAATAAATGGTTCTATACATATCATTTGTACATCAAAATGTTTCTTATGAAAAACCAAGTCAGATAGATTTCATTTTTGTTGATGCAACTTTATATTTTTATGAAAACGGGGGTATTTAAACGTCGCGGATAGTGCGCACGGACCAAGGT
Organism: Saccostrea cuccullata; assembly: GCF_032062105.1. NCBI lineage: Eukaryota > Metazoa > Mollusca > Bivalvia > Ostreida > Ostreidae > Saccostrea > Saccostrea cuccullata. Next base: position 5,212 of record NW_026933642.1, on the reverse strand, counting down.
TAAAATGCCATAAACTTTGAAATAAAGTGTTTGGATTAAAGTATCGCTTACTACATAGACAGTGGAAAAACGGAACAAAAACCCACAAGAATATGTGTCAAAACTCGACAGAAAAAGTGACGTCGGCCGTCCGCACGGGGCGGCGTCTGATCAACATTTATGTTTTAATACGGTTGAAACGACGTCAGAGACAAAATATTTATTCAAAGATCTCAAAGTTGGTAAAATATATTTTGTTTTAATGACTTGAAATAAGTATATACGATTTTTCAATGGTGCGTACAAGTTTGAAGACACTACAAGGATTTGAAATCACATGTTATTTGATGAAACTGGATATTTCTGTTCATGACGTTGTTATAAATATAGTGCAACATCGGACTGAACTGTGCAGCCCGTGTATACGAATAGTTTGTATTGATTACGCTGGTAAATTATTGTGCATTGTTTTGAATTTTAAAAATTGAATAAATTATAATCTTTATTTAAAGATCATTGCTAGTAATTTCCAGTGTGACATAATAAAAAATTGTAGTGTGTGTTCATGAAACATGTATTAAAAATTCAATTTCCAAATGTTTGACGTTATAATGAAATTAGCTTAACGTCAGACTAGTTCGTGCTCACTATCAGCAACCTTTAAAGACCCCGATTTTTACAAAAATATAAAGTTCCATCAATAAATATTATATCTTTCTGACTTGATTTTTAATAAGGAATATTTTGATATACATCATATATAATATATATATATATATATATATATATATATATATATATATATATATATATATATATATATATATATATATATATATATATATATATATATATATATATATATATATATATATATATATATATATATATATATATATATATACAGTACCGACCAGACCCAACCTGACACAAAGCAGTCCCAAGAGCAGTCCCTGGGGACTGCTTTGGGACTGCTAAAGCAGTCCCACAGCGGTCCCAGAGCAGTCCCACAGCAGTCCCAGAGCGGTCCCAGCAGTCCCAGCGGTCCCAGAGAGCAGTCCCAGCGGTCCCAGAAAGCAGTCCCAGCAGTCCCAGTGGGCGGGGTTTATTAATTTTATGGGCGGAGCTAACTCAGAAATGAGATTTCCAATAAACAATGGAACTATAAAAGGCAGTAGAAATTGATTCTGGGTAGTATGCCAGGAATCCTTACATGTACACGAAGGTCATTTATGAACAGAACATTTACGCGCATAAAAAATGAAATAATTATTAATAATATGTATTGGAAGAAGAAGGTTTTCACGCTTATATGTACATATATAAATTACACTGAACATGAATATTTAATCACAATTCTTGGGTATATTAATAATTCTTCTGTGATTGATACTGGTTCCCATATTTATTTTTTATACAGAAAATAAACGTGAATTAAATATTTTCCACCAGAAGAAGCTTTAAATAGATCTTATCATTATATGGCCAATTTAGACTATCGAGATACTCTAAAGTTAGAGTTTTCTTAAGTATTGGAGCTTTTAAAAAAATTGTTTGTTAATTTTGCCAAGTATTATTTTTCAGTCATGATTATTTTTACTGAATGTCAATTTAATTACCGTTAATGCCTAGTTCTATAAAACTCAGTTGTAAGTGTTTTATTTGTAAATGTTAAAGTGTATATCTGTAAATCACCAGAATGGAAGCGTCAGATTATGTTCAAAATTAATTAATCCCGAAAGAAATTTATAAACATTTCATTTATCACATTTTTTTCGCATTAAATAAATTGAAATTAGGGTCATTGTTTACCAGCATGCTCAATGATGTGTAACACTGATACAAATACCCAAATAACATGTATCGATTTTTCTGCCCAAAAGCGATTGAAACAATGGGTGTTGATACCATCTTATAAACATTAATCGGCCAGGTAAACACTAGCAAAACAAAAAAGAAATAAATCACAAAAAAATATACATGTACTCTTTTAATAACTTATTTATTAATTAAAAGCTACCGGTAATTCATTAGTTCCCCAATGATTATTCACATAGTTTATGTTACGGGAGAATAGTAGCATAATTTTATTTCATGGTCATTTAATAAATTGTTGGGTTTTATTTGAGGGTTACATAGAATACTCTTTTTTTTTAGCGTCGTCCTTATAAAATGTGTAGCATTTTTAATAAAAAAAAAAAATCATATCTAACTGTAATGATTATTTTTAAATAGTACCAATGCAAATTTTGAGTACATATTATAATTTAACATTAAATAATTAAAAAAGGCCCACATGAAGCTATTTTTTTTCTCATAAACTTGTAGTTTATTTTTAGGGATAAAAATTTTCTCATGAATTCCTTTTTTATCAACTTTATTTTTTTTATTAATTCTAAATACACATTAATTTGTGTAAATATACAGTCCCTGAAAATATAAATTAACTATAATAATCTCTACTTATTAAAAGAATGTAAAAAATCCTTGCTTATTAAACAGTTTAAACTCCTCTCTGCTGCAAGTAAACAAAACAACAGGGAGCCTGCAAATTCAGAATACACAAGGGGGCGGAGCTATCATGTCACTCAGAACCTTTTTCACACATGAGTGAACAAAGCAGTCCCAGAAAGCAGTCCCAGGGGCAGCTGGGACTGCTGGGACTGCTTTTCATTGCAGTCCCATAGCGGTCCCGGAGCAGTCCCACAGCGGTCCCGGAGCAGTCCCACAGCAGGCTCCAGAGCAGTCCCAAAGCAGTCCCGGGGACTGCTTTCTGGGACTGCTTTGGTGTCAGGTTGGGTCTGGTCGGTACTGTATATATATATATATATATATATATATATATATATATATATATATATATATATATATATATATATATATATATATATATATAACCATTTGTTTTAACAAAAACGTCATTGTCCACGAGCTTTTTGGACAACCCTCGTATATCTATAATTTTGATAAGACCTTTAATTTTGGTACCACCAATTCTGACCTCTTGATCTCTTGACGTTAACCTTGATGCTTGACCAACTCTTCCAAGAAAAATTCTAAACTGTAAACCTTGCCTAAGTTTTGAATAGTTCCTTGTAATGCTTTCATGCAACATGTGTATTCATTGTGAACTTTCAACAGGTAATAATATTTTTTGGTGATCAGCCAGGTTCAATCACCAGTGGCTAGATAGCTTATTTCGTAGAGCACCTTAACGGAGTTTCAGGGGGCCAAATTCTTGTCTGGTCAGTGGCATTCTCTTCTCCAATTACATTTTTACCTTGACCTTAGAGTTTAATCCACTTTAAAAAAATCTTGGCAATAACTTTTGAACAGGAAGTAATATAGATTTTTTTTTATTTCAGGGAATATTGAATATCAATGGTATGTCAGTCTGTCCGTCTGTCATAATAAAGATCCAGGGGGGGGGGGGGGTAGGCAAATCATATGCCTATTCAAGGGCAGGTAATATATATCAATAAAAATTCTTCCAAATTCCACTTTTTGTTAAATGTGGGAGTTATTTATAAACATATGCGTACAGTAAAGATAAAACCTTAATCAAATGACTTAGAAACTAATTGTTATTAACCCACCAAAATAGTAACCATAAAAGCAATAGAAATGGAATGTTAAAACTGTATTTTTGTATAAAGTGTGTCTTCGTACCATTTTCTGTAAACAAATAATGAAAGAGTACGTAAGGATGTATTTCTCACCATTTTCCAAAAAAAGAAGACCCACTCAATATAAAGTTAGTTTACCGACATAAATTTTGGAACATATTGTAAAAAAAAAAAGTCCAATTGCGTGTTTGCTATACATATATTTTTTTTTTATTTAAAGGGTAATGTATGTGCGACTTTGTGGCTCAGTGGTCAAAGCTGCGGTGTTGAAGTAATCTGTCACGGGTGTTCGAATCACGATTTTTTTTAATTCAGGTTGAAATTTAGATAATTATATGTTTCCATTAATAACAAAATGAATCAATAAGATATTAAATTCCTTTACGGTCAATTATATTTTCAAGATATAAAACATTTTGAATGCATTTAGTTCTAGACTCCATTGCATGATTGAAATGTAAACATGTAGACCGGCACGATATGCTGTTCAGTATGCAAAAATAGAAAAAAAGGAAAGGTTAAGCGGTACCATCTCCCTACCCCTGAAAACATATTTGATAGAACAATTAACACGCAGTATGATAGAACAATTAACACGCAGTATGATAGAACAATTAACACGCAGTATGATAGAACAATTAACACGCAGTATGATAGAACAATTAACACGCAGTATGATAGAACAATTAACACGCAGTATGATAGAACAATTAACACGCAGTATGAAAAGCATCAAATGTTAAAAAAAAGTACTGTAAAGATAACTGCAAGGTTTAACAAATATAGATATTATCATTAAGACTGTGCTATACAAAGTTAAAATGTTTAGGTTAATCGCACGACTATAGCAAGTCAAACATTGCAATATTCGATTTTTTTTTTCATTTGTACTGTAATTTTTTTTTTCATTTTGTATTGTATAATTTTTATTTGCATTGTATAATTTTTCATTTATATTGTATAATTTTTCAATTATATTGTATAATTTTTCATTTATATTTAAAAAAAAAATCATCAAATACAGGTAATACGGACAAATATAAGTTGACGTTATAGAAATTTAGAAAATGTTGTTTAAGATCGGTATTTGGTAAATTCTCTTGTCGTTATAATGAACTTCCAAAGCAAAAATAACCCGTCATTGGATCGTTTATTATAGGATTAAACGTACTTTTTCTGCCTTTTTACTCACAAACTGAATAAAAGTTTGTGAGTAAAAAGGCAGAGTTTACACATCGATAAATTCTGACTCCATTGCATTAATTCTTATAATTCCAATTACGAATTTTTTAAATTATTAAAATTCTCTCTGAGGCCGCCATACAATCCCTTATTTTGTACGGCGTAGGAATACTTTATACCGGAAAGAAACATATACAAGATGAATATCGATAAAATTCAACTTAAATTGTCAAAACAATTAATAAATGAACGTATAAAAACTCATTGAATGTTGTTTAAGTTAACAAATATCGTAAATACGCGTATTCTCCAGAATAATTCGTCCTTGACCATGGCAATGTTGACATTAACGACAACGTCATAGAGAAAGTTGCAGACCGACGACGTCCTCGATTTGCTCTGGTTCGTTCAAAGATTTAGGAAAA
>NW_026933641.1:0-5880 GCF_032062105.1 Saccostrea cuccullata | reverse complement strand
AAAATCGTAGTAGCAGCGTATAATGTAAACACAGATGTAAACACACCCCGTATTTAGGGGGCTATAGGTACTGAATTGACCCGGCTATCCCCCACAGGGGCTGCACTCCCTTGACCCAGCTATCCCAGGGGCTGCACTGCAGCTATCCCCAGGGGCTGCACTCGCTTGACCCAGCTATCCCCTCCCCCAGGGGCTGCACTCACTTGACCCAGCTATTCCCCTCACCCCCAAAAGTGCACTCAGTTGACCCAGCCAACCAGACCCGTTATACTACTAAGGTCAAAATAAGTTAATGCAATAATAGCTCTCATCAGTATGTATTAGCATATGAAGTTTGATAAATATATCTTGAACTGTTTATTCAAAACTGATCTTGTCTAAGACATTAATTTTAGAAAAGTGAGGTCAAGATCACAGGAAATGTCAAGGTAAAAAAGAGTGAAGCATTGTAAAGCTTTAACTGCTTACATCAGTACGTATCATCATTTGAAGTTTCATTACACAACTTGAATCATTATGAGTTTCTTAAAATAAACTAAAACACTAATTTTAAGAAAAGTTAAGTGAAGGTCAAAGGAAAGTAAAGGTCAAAAAATATTGCCGCAGTTGGATAGTTTACATCAGTAATTATGCATCAACATATGAACTTTGATAAAAATATCTAGAAAGTAATTTCTTTGAGCTCGATGGAAAGACAGATGGAAGGGTGGAGGACGGACATGACAAAAACTAATACATGTATTCCTAATCATGGCGTAGCATAAAAAAAAGTTGAATCTACATTATAAAGGGGTATTGTTCCATATCAAGATTATACATGCAAATTCAAAGAATTGTCGTATACTGCTTTTCTGTGTTTAAGTGAATGGGATGCCATAATTTATGGCAGATTGTGTATCCAATATGCACCCCTATCATATGTCACTTTATGAAAATTAGATCAAAGGGGGGAATTCATCGCATGCTCGAAATATTTTGTTGCAGGTAAAGTACATGTCAAATACGAAAGACCCATCTACTTTCAATCAAAAGTTACATATATATATATATATATATATATATATAATATAAATATTTTTGAAAAGTAGGTTAAACTTCTAGGTCAAGATCACAGAGTCAAAAGTCATGATATATTTAGAAAAGTCTTTTCACATGTAATATACATGTATAATTTAAATGCCATATCTTTTCTCTTTCAAAATGATTAATTTAAAATGTTATTTTTTTGAAAGTAGGTAAAATTTTAAGGTGAGACTTTTAGCTTGTGTTAAAAAATCATAGTACATTTTAGAAAGTTTTGTGGTAATGTACATGTGAAATATGAAAGCCCTATCTCATATTATTCAAAAGGTTATGATCAAGGTTAAATTTATTGTGACAGATGCAGATACTGTCAAAGATGGCCAGACTGACAGACAAATAAGATTTAATGTTACCTCCCTCTCCCCCAAAACAGGGGACAATAATGCCCTTGCTGTTCTTGAGAAGAAGATTTATGATGGAAAAAATCCCCTGCATATTTCTTAACGCAAATCAGTATTGTGTTTTTATGTCATTTAATTGTTTGCTTGTTGTTAAACATCCCTCTCAGGAATTTTTCACTCAAATGGAGACACCACCACTTGAAAAATAATGAGGACAAGTCAGATTTGAGGTCATCATTCATTTTAGGAGTTTCAACCATTAAGACGTAAAGAGACAGGAACTCGATCCTTCCCCTCACCCCATCCCAGACCCCTGTTTATTCATGACATGTATGCAACTACTGCTTGTTTTACATTTAAAAAAAATATGTTAATAGCCTATATACAAATACTTTAATGTGGTCCATCTCTTTGAATGATTTTCATTCCTAATTCTAGGAGGATAGGTTGATGAATGAAATGTCAAGCAATCTTATCATTGATGCACTTTTATTTAATTTAATGCTGTCATATTGTGAACATTTCCAGTTAGAATCATTAGGAGAGTGGGGATGACCTCCAGGGGGTTTAAAACCTTTATACCATTAAATTTACATAACATAATAACACAAAAAGCGCAAAATTATGTATGGTCAAATGGAAAAAGTTTCCTACTATTTAGGAGTCACATGATCATTTGCCATTACTGTTTACAGGGACTGGAAGTGTATCTTGAGATCCCCCCCCCCGAATTTGCAGGACTGTAATATCAAAGACTTTGGATGCCCTCCACCCTAAAAAACAGACACCACCATAACTTCTCCTTTTATTTGCTTCTCAGGAAATTCTGGTCTGGAAACCCCCCCACCCACCCAGAAAAAAAATTCTGTATCTTGTAACTGAATGTAACGTCGATAACGGGCGATAACTCTTTAGAATGTGCAATTCGTCTTATTGCAGCATCGGATGACCTTTGATCCTTTAAACTTTAACCTAACCAGTTGCATTTCAGACTATTTTACCCAAATCTATACCAAAACCTGTACTTACCGACTGCCATAGCTCCAACTTCATGAAATATAATCCAATTAAAACACAAAATAATTCCTACTGGCATACATGCAATGATGTGTACACAACACTAGGCCTAGTACTGCACGTGCAGTGCTATCTAAAAATGATAATGGTAAAACTAGTACTTAAGTTAGGTACGTGACGCAAGCCCAATGTGATGCAGGTCTTCAGATACATTTACAGTATAAGAACAAATTTAAAATTATTATTTACAAAAGATGTTTTATCTTAACTTTGCCATCTAGGCCTATTTCCAAAAACAAATAAGGTGTGTGTGTGTGTGTGTGTGGGTGTGTGTGTGTGTGTGTGTGTGTGTGTGTGTGTGTGTGTGTGTGTGATGGGAGAGGGGTGGGGGTTGACTAAATTGATTGGGTATACATGGCATATGGCAGCTTTCAAGGTGTTTCTGCCTAATCAAATATAAAAAAGTTTGTACATTTTGAAAAAAAATCATCAAAAACGCTTTACACTAATTTGAATAATATTTGTTGTTGATCTATATGAGAAAATAGATTTAAAAAGTTCCAATTATGGGCCAAAAATTTATACACCCCCCCCCCCCTGTTTCAAACCTAATTTATATCATTAATTGAATTCTGTTGTTTAATTTCAGACTGGTAATGAATTACGAATATGAAATACATGTACCTATAAGATAAAGGCCCATGGGTCACATGTTCACTTGAGAATATTATGCTCAATTTGATGAATACATGGAGGCCCTATTATGTAAATTATTGAATTATATTGACTTTTTCCTTGGTAAAGCCCAATTTTAGAGGAGTGTGCATTTAGAGGCAAACACCTTAGTGCGGGTATTACTGTCTCATGACAGCATCTAGTTTCACTATATAATCAATAGAGCCCTGCCCTATCACTAGAACCCCTGACCCTAGGGCCATAAAATTCACAATTTTGGTAGAAGCACTCTTGCTCATCATAACTATGCACTTAGTTAGTTTATTTAATACTCAGGGGCAGAGAAAAAGATTTTCAAAGAATTCATGAATTTTCACTATATAATCTATAGAGCCCCGCCCTAACACCAGAACCGCTGACCCTGGGGCCATAAAATTCACAATTTTCAGTAGAAGCACTCTTGCTCATCATAACTATGCACTTAGTTAGTTAATTTAATACGCAGGTGCAGAAAAGAAGATTTTCAAAGAATTCATGCATTTTCAGTATATAATCTACAGAGCCCCACACTAAAATCAGAACCCCTGACCCTGGGACCATAAAATTCACAATTTTAGTAGAAGCACTCTTGCTCATCATAACTATGTACTTAGTTGGTTTATTTAATACCTAGTAGCAGAGAAAAAGATTTAAAAAGAAATAATGCATTTTCACTATATACTTATTTAGCCCCGCCCTAGCACTAGAACCCCTGACCCTGGGGCCATGAATTTCACAATTTTGGTAGAGGACTCCATGCTGATTACAATCATGCAAACAATTTGATTGCTTGATGTCCAGGAGTAAAGAAGAAGATTTTTAAAGACTGCATTAATTTTAGTGGTTTTTGCCCCACCCCCCAGGCCCCAGGGGGGCAGGGACCATGAAATTCACAATTTTTGTTCCCCTTCACCCATAGATGCTTTTTGCCAAATTTGGTTGAAATTGGTTCAGTGGTTGCAGAAAAGAAGATGAAAATGTTCAAATGTTAACGCACGACACACAACACACGACGCACGACAACGGACGAAAACGGATAGCAATAGGTCACCTGAGTTTACTCAGGTGACCTAAAAAACGTATTGAAAACTTAAGTTAAATAAGTACATGTTAGTGCTTGGTACTTGAAAGATGCTTCCATTCACAATCCTATAACTAGCCCGTTTGAGCACGTCCTCAACGGCTACGTATTTCATCCAGAAAATCTAAAGGTCTTTGTTTGCTAATAAAAAAAATATAACTACAAAATTCGGTGGTGTTCGTTTTTTACTGATTGTTTTGTAGTTTTTAGGGGAGAGGTGTTGGAAGATGGTGATTATCAAATAAGAGGAGAAATTAAAACACGTGAAACTCTCCTTGAGGGTCATTAAAAATGTAAAATGTATATAGAAAGAAATATGCCTTAGTTAGGTAAAGTATTCTATAATTTTCAGAAAACTTCACAAAACGTATTTAAACAGAAATATAAGAGAGGCAATATAATTCAAACTCGTGTTGTTCAGAATAAATAATTCTTAAAACCCAACTCACAACTGGCAATTAGCTTCGGTGCAAACTGGGAATCATAAACTTATAGTGAAAATATGTCATGTTCCACACTCGTTTGTTTTTTTTTAATAATAAACATTTATTGCCTTGCAACAAGATCTATAACGGCATCTGTTAGCCAGCGCTTTGGCCCAAGGACCTCAGGTCAGCCTCGTATAGGTCTATTCCCATTTCTATTCTTTGACTGCATTTATCAGTGAAATAAATATTTCATACTTAAAAGCATATATAAAATAAAATCATTTAGAAAAAAATAAGGAGATCTTAAAAGGACATAATAAGAATTTTTATATCTATTTTAATTAGATTCTTATATTGAAAATATAAGATGAATTGTAGAATGAATGCAGAGTGAATTCAATAATATAATAATACAAACAAGGAAATTATAAACATTCTAAGACAGCAAAATGTGTTGTACATGTATTACCTCGTATTCCCCAACTGGCAGCCAAAATTTGATTTTATGGAGGGGGCATACAGGCCCTGAAACGTTACCTTCCCACCTGAACAATGAACGAACGCAGAGCGAACACAGAGTGAACGATGTCTGAACGCTGAAAGCAACTTGTTGAATGGTGAACGCAAACGGAGCGCAAAAGCGATGTTACCGATGAAAGAACGGTGAACGCAATGTGAACGATTTACAATAAATAGATGAATAAATAAATAAAATATGTTTTTTTGCACACACGTATAATGTTGCAAATTAATATTTTAATAAAACAATTTTAATTGCTGTAAAACGTGTAATTGTTATGGATTGTGTGTGGTATAGAAGATAAAATAAGTTTACTTATAAAATAAATACGCTTATTCTTTAATAATAACTAATAAAATAAGTAGACTTAAAAAGAGAATACTACTACCTTTAGAAATGAATTAAAACATTGTTTAGATGTGCCATCTGGTTTTTGTAATTTTGTACATTTAGTTTCTCTGTAGTTCTCTCTCCGTTTAGTGCGTTTGACAAATTGATTTGTTGATTTCAGTATGTCATGTAGCACCCTGTTTTGCTTCATTACATCTTCTCACTTTATGTTCAGCGTCTGCATGTTAGTTATTGATTCAGTCGACTCAGACTTTAATATTGTCTCCTTAGTCAGATTCTGGTTTTCCACAAACACCGAGTTTGGAATGGACACTGAAGTAGACAAGGCATATTGTTATGGGTCAG
>NW_026933640.1:0-5892 GCF_032062105.1 Saccostrea cuccullata | reverse complement strand
AACTTGTTATAACGAAAATTAACTTGTTATAACGATTTAAATTTTCCCCGTTATAACGGATAATTAACTCGTTATAACGAGATAACTATTGTTATAACGAGATAACTAACTCGTTATAACGAGATAACTAACTCGTTATAACGAGATAACTAAGTCGTTATAACGAGATAATTAACTCGTTATAACGAGATAATTAACTCGTTATAACGAGATAACTAACTCGTTATAACGAGATAACTAACTCGTTATAACAAGATAACTAACTCGTTATAACGAGATAACTAAGTCGTTATAACGAGATATTAACTCCTTATAACGAGATAATTAACTCGTTATAACGAGATAACTAACTCGTTATAACGAGTTAATTCACTCGTTATAACGAGGTAACTAAGATTTTCGAACTGTTATGTTTGGAGTGGAGGGCATAGGCTTGACGAAGATGGCAACTTTATGTGGATGGGAAGTAACTCTACTATTAAATTGGTCTCATCATGGGCTCCAAGTGAACCGAACGGTGGGTCGGGCGATGAAAACTGCATTGCAATAAAACGCTCAACAGGGAAGTGGTGCGATGCCTCCTGTTATTATCTGCTTTCATATATTTGCAAAAAAAAAAAAGATTATATATAAATGACAGAATAGCTGGATAATTGCGTTACTTATAAGTTTTTAATCTTTGAGACAGACATTGATGTAAGCAACGCCAGTTTAAGGGATATTGAAAATACTGTGTAACACAGGTAGCTTAAAAATAATCTTTTTTTCGAGTGCTCTTTATTGAGAAATATTACTCATGTAATGCTAAGCTCGTTCAACGTATGTTGAAAATTCTGTGAAAAACAGAATTTCTTTCTTGAAATCAATTTTGATAAATATTATTTTCACTGTCTTTTTCGATTTTTCTTAATTGAGAAACATTACACATGTAATGCGAAACCCGTTTAACAGATGTTGTGCCACTAAGAATACATAGTTGTTGAACAATTATAATAAATATTCTTTTCACTATCTATATCGATTTGTCTTTTTGAGAAACATTACATATGTAATGTAAAGCCCATTTAACGAATGTTGAAATTACTGTGCAACTCAGGATTCACGGTTCAAAACAATGATAAAAATATTTTTTCACTTATCTTTTTTTCATTTTTTTTAAAGAGAACATTACACAGTTATGTAACCTTATCCTTAATCAATATAAAATAAATAAAATAAAATTGTTAACAATTTCTAGCAGATGCTAACATATAAATTTTAAAAGATACCATTAAAAGGAAGTATCATAAAGCTTGGTGTGTGATTGGTTAATTTGTGATGATGATTTAGTAGGTAAAGAAAAGATGACTAAGCAGTGTCCGAGAATGTTTCACTATATAAAACTTTTTTACAAAATATTTTTACTTTTTGACTGATCTTTAACATGTGAAAATTGATCCTATTGCTAATTGTTTTATTGACAATACAATTTAAATTGATATATTGTTATTTATAATTTTCAGGAAAGAATACAGTAAAGCTTTTATTTCCTATTTATCTATGTTTAAATCGAATTAAATTTTTTTGGTAAAATTATAATTTCAAAACATTTTTTAAATTTTGTTTAAAGTACATTAGCAATTCAGACAGAAAATTTTGAAGTGTTTTATTCCCTATAAGGATTTTCTTAAAAGACTGTTTTTAAATCATTTTTGAGTTATGTTTCAGCGTGTATTTAATTAACAGCATTCCAAATTATTGTAATCATTCAGTGAAGTCAGATGCTGATCGACTTTTTCGACCATACTATTTTAAGGCATTATTTACACTCTAAATTGTTGACGATTTTCCTTTCACATTCGTAAATTGTTGTCCCCGATCATGTCAAAGAGCACACGGCGGGTGTGACAGTTCGGCAGATGCCCACTCCTCCAAAGATCCTGGTCCCATCTTCGTGTTTGCTCTGCTCCTGTTTTGTTTTGTTAAATGGTCTTTAGAGCTTGAATACTCTTCGTTATCTTCTTACAAATATTCTACGTTTATGTTTTAGTGGGTGTTGTCATGTCCTTGCTTGTCATGTCTGATGTAAAATACATATCATTTTAATCGAATGACAGATAAGAAGTTACATTTATTTTATACGATCAAAGTACATGTATATAAAATGTACTGCTTGTATACATTTTTTGATTAATTCATTAAAAGTTACCAAAAACTAAGCCATAGACATACAGTTAAAGGATTTCAGTTCCAGCAGATTTAAAATGGCCATCGTTCACATAATACAAAAAAGATATCCTGAAGTAACCTCAAGTACCAGTGTTTTACTTTTAACATTTCAGGTCACAGTCTGTACGTATACCCACTTAAAATGACTGTGTGACTAAAATAGAAGTACTTTTCCTCGGTTTTTCCATTTACATATACTCTACATGTATGTTTGTTTTCCATAATTAGAATAAAAACTGCGATGTATATTAATTCGAAAGAAAATGCGCATATTAATTTTATTCTATCCTCTTTCGCCAAGTTTTTGCATTAGAAATGCATCACATTGAATGTTTATATTTCTGTGATTGATTTTATCCATTTGTGTTGTATTCGCTTCGCTGTTGATTTCCAGGTTAATTATTTCCAAAAAACATTATGAATATATGAAACAGTGATTTATGTAAAATAAGTATATACAAACAAAGCAAATGTTTATAGCAGGGCATAAACGTTGACCCTCTAGGTGGAATCACAAGCTTAGAGGGAATAAACATCTCCTGTTGACCGTTATGAGCTCTATAAATATATTTTCATTAAAATAAGTAGGAACTTTCTAATTCAAGACTGTAAATTGAAGTTAACATCTTTAAATTCATACTTCCCTCTTCCTTTCTTTTTAAAATTGAGAGATGTTCATGCATCCGTTTTGTTCTCAGTATTATAAAATATTTTAAAAAAAACTTGATGGACAGTATATTATGAAAAAATAAGGAGTGTCTCGACAGAAAAAAGTGACATTTTTCCCCTTTATTTGATACAATTTCTATAACATAGATAGATATTATGTAAAAAAGTAAGTACATTTTAAGTATTTAGGTTTGCTTTAATTCCCACTCCGCGAAATCAAATGAATCAGAAATGTACAATCACTCCTAGCTTGCAGGACCTTATTTGCAGATTCATGCTTTGTTGTAAACATGTGAAATGATACAGATCTATATATATTATCATAACAGTAACTTAATTCGAAGGGTCTTATCACCTCAAGTTGACAGACGCAAATCATCAGATCTAACAATACGAAGTTTGTATCTTTGATCAGTTTATAAATAATAAACCTTATTATTTTCACTGTTAGTAGATGAGAAAGATTAATTAAAATCAATTGTAAAATCAATTTGAGCAAATGATCTGATCCACCACGTGTCTGTGTGAGGTAGTAAATTTAGAGCTACACTAGACACAAACTATTTGGGCATTGGAGGGTCTTTTTTGTGACAACAGCTACGGCAACACAGGATTTCAGTTGATGCAATGCTATCCGAAGTAGCGAAGTAGCTATCTCCACGTACCACCAGCCCTCACAGTTCATAAGGATCAATCCCTTACTCCCTTACACTACAAATTAAGATCAATTAGTGCTTACTTCTCCAAGGCACTTGATCCCCTTTCAGTGGTCCTTGTTCTCTACCCTTTTCACATAAAGGAACCGAAAATTGTTTTTGAAAAGGTTAAAGTTGGCTATTCTCTCGGTTCATTCGATACACAATAGCTTACAAAACGTAAGAACACTTTTGTAACAAGGTATGTTATTGACAAACAAGTTGATGAAACAAGAATATCAGCAGTCCAGTTTTAGTAATCATTGCCTATATAAGATCTATGACTGATGCGATACTTTATAGCAAGTGCAATTTATCATTAACTAAAATGCTGGAAGACGTTTTTCATCTTAGCTTTAGGCCATTATTTGCACGTCAAACTGTCGGTAGATTATTTTGCTCCATGATAGATAGGTATTCCGACCGCTGCATTTTTCCTTTGCGGAACAAAGATGTTCTTCTTTTTACTGAAATTAGATACAGAGGAGTGCGGAGGGACTGTGAACTTTTTTTTTTTTTTTTTTTTTGAGAGAGGGAATGACTTTGGTACAAATGGCAAATTTATGTGAAGGGGAACTAACTCTATTGTTAAATTGGTCTCCACGAGGTCCCCAGGTGAACCGAGCGATGAGTTCGGCGATGAAAATTGTACTGCAATATTACACTTAACAGGAAAGTGGATCAACGTTCCCTAGGTCTGCTACTATCTGCTATATATTTGCAAAAAGGCTATATATAAATGACAAAAACAACCTGGCAGTTACGTTGCTTCTATGTTCTAAATCTGTAAGACAGACATTCGTATAATGCAACGCCTGTTTAACGAATGTTGAAAATACCATGCAAACAGAATTAATGGTTGAAAAACACTTTTAATAAAAATTATTTTCACTTTCTTCTTTTCTTTATTGAGAAACATTACAGTAATGCAAAACCCGTTTCACAGATTTTGAAAATACTACGCTACTCAGTATTTATAGTTGTAAAATATTTTTGATAAATATTCGTTTAACAATCTTTTACGATTTTTCTTTTCTTTTTTTTTTTGAGAAGCATTACACATGTAAGTAGTTCCTTAGTCAATATAAACTAAACCTTTTTAACCTAACCTACAACAGAAGAATGTATACAAGGATATATACAATTTTTTAAACAGATACAAAAATATATCAATATTTAAGATATGCAATTAAAAGGTGGTATGAAGCTTAAGTTTGTAATGGTTTAATTCAGGTTTTAGTTCATTCATCAACAGTGTCCAAAATGCAAGCAAAAATATATACAGTAGATTTGAGTTGAAAAGTTTACTTTGAGCTGTTTTAAAATGAAAAAAAAAACAACTCATCGTTCCCATATTTTGAAAACAAAAGACATCCTGAAGTACCCTCAAGCACCAAAGTTTATATAAAACTTTTTAAGATGCAATCTCTGCTAATACACACTTATAGTGATAGTGTGACTAAAAATGAATACTTTTTAGCTCATCTGAGCCGGAGGCTCAAGTGAGCTTTTCTGATCTCATTTTGTCCGGCGTTCGTCTGTCTGTCTGTAAACTTTTCACTTTTTTAACTTCTCTCAAAAACATGGGCCAATTTCAACCAAACTTGCCACACAAAAAAAATTGGGTGAAGGGGGTTCAAATTTTACAAATTTTAGGCCCAACCCCTCTTCAAAGGGGAGATAATAAAAAATTAGTGAAAAACTAATGGCATCTTTTAACATTTTCTCAAGAGCCACTGGACTAGGAAGGAATACTTTCTCAGGATACAAGTGGATTTAAGATTGTGCAGATCAAGACCCTCGCGGGTAGGGCGGAGGCATAATTTACGATCAAAGTTAAACAAAGTAATATACTTGTATAGGAAAAATCCTTCAAAATCCTCTTTTCAAGAACAACTTGTTCACGGTAGCTCAGTCGGTAGAGCGCTCGCTCCGTGATCGGGAGGTCGTGAGTTCGTATCTCGGCCGCGACTGACCTAGTCGTTAAAACAGGTAGCAACTGTTCCTTCGCCATGCGTTCGACACTCTGAAGTGAAAGTTGCGGGTCCTTCGAATGAGACCTTAAAAACCGAGGCCCCATGTCAGCGGCAGGCGTTGGCACGATAAAGATCCCTCACTGCTCAATGACCCTGAGTGCCGAGTAAAGGTCAAAATTTGAAGCCCTTCACCAGCATACGGTGACGTCTCCATTTGAGTGAAAAATTCTCGAGAGGGACGTTAAACAATATATAATCAATCAAGAACAACTTGGCCGGAAAAGATTATTTCATATGGAAATATTTACATAGTCTAACATAGGAATATATAGAGGGAAAAATCT
>NW_026933639.1:0-59140 GCF_032062105.1 Saccostrea cuccullata | reverse complement strand
TAAGCTCCAACCACCATCAATCGCTGTAATCATACGACATATAGCTAAAATTCGGTTAAAAGCAGATTTCAATAAATGATGTATATCTCTAAATGAATATATGTTAAAATGAAAATATCTAGTACGTTACGATATTGTCAAAATAAAAAATTAAAAAAAATAATCGTCGATTTGTGCAAAATTTCGTTAAGGCTAAATTAAAAAAAATGAAATCAATTAACATGGAATGAAAATAATAGGTTTTTAATCTGAAGCTTAACAATTAACAAAATACACAAACATTTGAAATTTCAGCATTAATGCACGGTAAAAACAGCTTAAACTATCCTTACGAGAATGTTATAATAATAAAAAATAATCTGAGATGAGATAAGTCTTGCTGTCAAAAATTAGTGAGTGCATACAGATATATGAAAGTAACAATGGAAATGGATTAAAAACAAATGAATAATTTACATTCCACAAACCGAAAGAAAACATATAGTAAATAAAAACAAACACTCATAGTAAGAGTTTAAAAAACTTGGAAATATGTACGTTCAAGTACTTGACATTTACTGTAAACAATAAAACGTCATTTTTTGAAAGGAAGACTAATAATACACATAGTAAGTGATAAATCAGCAGAAAAGACATAATCTTGCTGTAAAATGCATGCAGTTTATTATTGACCTTTTAAGCAAATACAATTTTTCACTGAGTCAAATGCTTACTGATGTTTTTTCCATAATAATTGTTACTTCATTACTTATACAATGAATAGACGACGATTTTTTTTTTCTGTTAGTTCCCAATTATGACAAGGAACACACGGTGGATGTGACCGGTCGGCAGGGGGTGTTAATTTCTGTTCCCATATCTAATGCTTTAAGGTCCTTGATCGCTCAGCATGTGTTTTATTTAAAATCATTATCTTGTTCCAATTCTAAGATCATTATTTCTTTAAATTACCTGAGCACGTCTGTGTATTACAGCTTGCGGAATATTCCGATGTTCCACTGCAGCCCCTCCCTCCGCCTTGTGGGGAAGGATTGTTACAACTCCTGCTTCTAGTCCTAATTCCACTACCACAGGTTTTAGTGCAGGATGACCAGTCCCCCCATAAGCTCCAATCACCATCAATGCCTGTTATATTACATGAACCAGGGTTGACCGACAGTCATCTACAAAGCTTTTTAATCGGAATAATTGCTCCAATCTGATATTCTGAACTTACAAAAGTGAAACGTAATTGAAACAAAAATGAAACCAATGAAGAGACATAAATTAATAATGATAAGAAAGAATAAATATGTCAGCAGAATAAGAATAATTTTAGCAAAATAAATAGAATTTTGGGGTAATTCCCTTCAATATATACTCTGGTACTCAGAAAATGGCCGTTGAGTGGGTTGGTCACTAATCAGAATGGAATACGGCCTATAAAAGTCATTTGGCACATTATCGTCGTCGACAACATGTACCTACCCACAATGCACATACACTATGTACAGTGGGTATAGGTAAACATGGTCACCGAAGTCCATATGAATTCAACGACAATTGTGCCGTCACAACTGAATGCATGAATTTGCGTTCAAGAGTCATAAGTGTAGTTAACACATCAATTAAATTTACAAATCTAAAAAAGAACATCGACAACAAATTCCAGTATCAAAGGCAATACTATGGATATTGAAAATATGTGAGTAAATATTGCCAGTGATGCTTTGTACATGTGGTACCTTTCAGCCGGCTACAATATGTACCAATAAACGGTACTACACAGGTGTACGCAGTAAAAGTAGATATTGTCGCCGACAATATGTACAAAAAGATAACATGCACCGTCACGGCCATTGATTAGCGATGCAGGTTTGAATCCTTACTATCATAACTGTCAATTAAGCTGATGATTATAATTTAAATTGAAGTTGTTTAAAATTCTATTACTGCCCTCGACGAAAGACAAAGGTTCTGTGAGGTTCGAGATTTTATAAACTCATGACTGTAAGCTACTAAATTATTTCATTATCATAGCAATGACCCATACAAGGGTTTTCTGCAAAAAAACCATCGAAAAAGCGTTGTGATCGATAAATGTGTGTTCCAATCTGAAATTTTAAGCTGATGAATATAATTTATATTGAAATACAACGATTCTTTTGGTAAAAAATTCAGATTAAAATAGAAATTTAAAATACTTGAATTTTTTCAAGGTACATTTCTAAGGCACAGGGTAAATAATGCAGACTTCATTAAAGAATACGCCAATATTATTTCAAAATAGCAGTATTGTATAGATATGATTAAGGAAAACAGTTATTTTATTTTAATGCACTCACTATCATGTCGTCATTTGGAAAGTTTCAGGTCTCTAATTTTTTTCCCAGTGCAATTGGAATGAGAAAGTGGTAAACAAAACACACGAAGATGGCAACACTTGATAACGTAAAAGATAATGGAAAAACTGTTTAAGAAAATAATTGTGGCATATAAATACAGAGAATATTATTAGATAGACCTATTTAATATTTGCATATTTTAAACATCTGTTGAAACGTTAATCCTACTTAACAAGAAAGGTAACTGCATGATGCATACACATGTAAACATGACTACACATGTACACATATGTGTTTTGTACAAAAGGAAAGAAATTACATTAAAAAATAACAGGCGTGAAAAGCAATTGGGTAAAGGGAGTGGATAATTGGAATGGAATCATTTTCATATAATTAATAAATCTAATAACCAAAAAATACATTTAAAATTAAAATAAAACATTTACAATATCTGTAATATTGTCATATTTCATTCCAATAAGGTTTGGCTAAATGAGTACATAATATGTATACTAAAAGTTTACCACAAAACTTATATACTCGGGTGCTCAGAAAATGGCCATTGAGTTGGTTGGTCACTAAGCAGAATGAAAAATAGCTTTTACGAGTTGATTGGCATATTGTCGTCGGCAACAAAATGTACTTACCTTCACTGTACATACAATATGTGCATTGAGTATAGGTATATATCCATGGTCACCGAAGGCAAACTTAAATGCAACAATTATGCCGTTACAATCGCGTTGCATTAGTTGGCTTTCAAGAGGCGTTCATGTAATTAACATAGCAATTAATAAGATTTAAAACTACAAAAAATGATTTTAATTTTTTTATTTATAATTTTCCGGGGACATTATTTATATTGAACATAGGTAACATAATGTCGCCAGCGACAATATGTACATGTTTATCTTTTCAGCTGGGTACAAAATGTACCGTGGACGGTAATATAGAGGTGTTTGAAAGTTGATATTGTCGCCGTCAATATATACGAGACGATAACATGCACCGTCACAGCCAGGTAAATAAATACTTGTATAACAACTTATTGACAGGATAAGGATACTAGTAGTCTGTAACGTATAAAAACAATTTGTACTGTAAAATGCTCTTTATCTAGAGTCATGTTATTTGATAAGAACTAAAGGCTGTTTACCTTCACAATTGTCCCCGCTATAACCAGGAAAACAGCTGCACCTGTACCCTCGTTTGTTACACCTGTCCACTTTACAGGTCCCACTCTGACAATCATTATTCTCACACACCTTCACTAAGGAAACATATTCAAATACGAAGAATTCTTTTATGTATCACAGGATCTTTTTTCAATCATTCGAATTTCAACTCATTAAAACAAATAAAGAGTACATTTCAGTTATAGATGAAATCATTTTTTTATAGTTAAGGAGATTTTCAATTTATTGTACAGTTAAAAGATTTATGATACATCGAAAACCAAACTTAATTTGAGAAGCAGGTATCATTTAATTAGCATTTATTTTAACATGAGGGTTATCCTAGAAATTAGGGGATAGGAAAACTGTAGGCTTTTATTTTATTTTTCAAATATACAGTTTCATTCAATTGTTTTTAAACATCTTTTGTTGACTGTAGATATTTTTAGCTTTTGCTAATTAATTTTCCCTAGTCCTAATCGAGAAGGATAAATCTTAGAATTTGGAGTTGTACAACGCCGCCTGTCGTGACATAAGATTTCCAGTGTTCCATCAAAAAGATCCGAAACTTATCACATACCCAGATAGCAAGACATAGTTGGGCCAACGTTGGCCCAATTTTTTTTCCAACGTTGGCCCACTGTTGGTAACCTTACGTTGGCCCACGGTAATTTTGCTCATCGGCCCAACGTTGGTCAAACATATTGGCATATTGTTGGGCCAACGTAGGTATAATTGTATGACAACTAACAGCCAACCTTAATAACTGGTTGGTTAGGTTGGCCCAACGTTGACCCTTTGTTGAAATGTCAGATGGCATATTGTTGGGCCAACGTAGTTATTAGTGTATGCCAACTAACAGCCAACCTTAACAACTGGTCGGTTAGGTTGGCCCAATGTTGACCTTTTTTTTTTTACAAAGTCAGATGGCAAATTGTTGGGTCAACGTAGTTATAACATAGAAACATTTGCAATTGGTTAAGTGATTCTTTACATAAACATATTTTATGACTGTTTAAAATGATTAATACACAATTTAATCTGCATTCATAATGCATACATGGACATGTTCAATGAAAACATTACTAATGATTCACTGTGATAATATTTTATATACGTCAATTCAATCATAATTTACAAAATAAATTTTAAAATAGACAATAGAGGTAAATTATGAGAAATTATCAATTAAAAGTTCTTAATCAGGGCTCACTTCCTTTATTATAGTCCTTTTGTTGTATTCCCGCGCTTTTTCCGTCCCTACGTCCCCTCCCATTTTCTTCATCTTGATCTTTGCAATTGTCATACGGACTCATACTTTATACACTTCTTTATGCATGATCTTCGATTTCATTGTTATTTACATGTACCACCACAACATTTGTTTTCCTTGCAGTCTCTGACTGAATTTCTTTGTTACAATCGTGTCTGTAATAGACAGTTAAGAATTAGATAGATAGAAACAACTTAAAAAGATGTTATTTAACCTTAACTTACAGTACTCGTGTGCAAAAACATGACAAGAATGAATTCCGAATCAATTTTAACAGTTAACCTGAATAAATAAGAATAAATATACTTACATCGCTTCTAAATGCAGCTGTATAGCAAGTGTATAATCCACAAAGTTAAAGAACTGCGACCGATAGTATTGTTCTCCCGCCTACCTCCAAGTCAATTTTCAAAAGTTAACATATTCGATGAATTTTTAATATTTTTTATAGATAATTATATGAATTTTCATAAAACATTACTTATTTGGGAAAACTAAGAGAGATAACTCTAAAATTTTGGTAAAACTTGTGTTTTTCACTATAGAAATCAATGGAAAACGGAAAATATTTTTAAAACATCTTTCCCCCCCGTGTCACAAAAATTCCTTTTTACAGGTAATATGGAATGGTATTTCACAAATTCATACCAAAGCTTTTTGTGTGACACGGGGGGGAACGTATGTTTATTGACAAAAAACGATAAAAATGCTTATTTTCCACCAATTTTAAAGCGATATACAACTGAAACATTATATTCTATTGAAATATTTATGTTTTATTAATTTGCCTAAAACATAAGAAAAAATATAAGGAACATTTAATCATATCCAAGAGTATTTCAAAATACGGTGATGCTTGAAACTCCGATTTCAATGGAAAATATCGTCTACCCCCCTTTTTTCAAGAGCTGGATTTATGGAAAATCTACTGTTTAGCGCTGGTATTAAGACGATTTATCAATTACCATTGAACTGTTCTTTGTGTTAAACAAAGGTTTTATGACCAAATTGCTATTCATATTGAATTAAATGGTTCCAAAATGTAGGCGGGAATCGAGAGTTAGCGTGCGTGTTTCTTTCACTTCTTCTTGCTTGCCCTGCATTATCACCACTTGTGAGCAATTGAATCTGACAGCTCACTCCACAATTGGTCACGTGAAAGCGAAAACGCCTAACGTTTGTTTCAATTTAATTATAAAGCTGTGTCATTTTGATTTATGTATATGTAGGCTTCATTCACATCCTGTTCCTGAGAATGTATTCAGTCTTCTCTTAATTCACATGAATACAACGCTCATGAAAAAATAAACATGCATGTGCACAATTCAAAAAATATAATAAAACACTCTTTGGTGCTGTGATCACTTAAGTTAAAATTTGAAATGTTGAATATATCAGATCTAGACAAAAACAGTCATCCAATTAAAAGCATGGACATATAATGTCAGCTCAGCAGCTAAAATTGACACCATCTTTAGTTGGCAGTATAATAATTGGGCCAGCGTTGTCCCATTTGGCCAACGTTAGCCCAACATACATGTACTACTATCAACTTGATAAGACGCATTCTTTATGGGTGTATAACAAACATCGGGCCAACGTTGGGCCAACATACTACTACCAACTTTAAGAGACACTTTCTTTAAGGGTGTATTACAAACATCGGGCCAACGTTGGGCCAACATACTACTACCAACTTTAAAAGACACTTTCTTTAAGGGTGTATTACAAACATCGGGCCAACGTTGGGCCAACATACTACTACCAACTTTAAAAGACACTTTCTTTAAGAGTGTATTACAAACAATGGGCCAACGTTGGGCCAACATACTACTACCAACTTTAAAAGATACTTTCTTTAAGGGTGTATTACAAACATCGGGCCAACGTTGGGCCAACATACTACTACCAACTTTAAAAGATACTTTCTTTAAGAGTGTATTACAAACAGTGTGCCAACGTTGGGCCAACATCAACATCCCTCCTTCCTTGGGAACTAAAGTGAATGGAAGTTGCTAACGTTGGACCAACGTTGGGCCAACAAAGGAATTCTGTCATGGTCGAGAAGGTTGGCATGGCGACATTGGCCCAACGTTGTTCCCCCAACGCCAACCATACAACCTTTTGCCAATGTTGGCCCAACATAGTCTTGCTATCTGGGATAAATGTGCCGAGCGCTTGGTGAAGTAACAGATTCTACATTTTTTGTCCCCCGCTGAAAGTTTGGGATAGGAATTTCAATTTGTGTGTCCCTCCGTCTAACTATCCGTCCGTGTATAGCGCTGTATGTCTGTAACGTTTCCGTTTGCATGCAATATCTCGAGAAGCCGTTGAACATTGCAATGAAATTATACACAATGATAGTAGCCTAGTAAAGATCCCAATTGATTTTAAGGTCAAAAGTTCAAAGGTAATAAATACAAAAATCAGTCTATTTTTAAACTTTCTTTTCCATGCTGAAGAAAACTTTAAGGCTATGCAATGATGTTATTTTTATCTCAACTCCCTATGGCGTACCAACATGTGGATCTTGTACAATTGTTACTCACCTTGCCAAATGATCAACCGAGTGAACAACAGAGCATACTGCAAAAATACCGACCTCAAGGAATTTAAAGGACAGTGCATGAAAGGGATCTTTTCCTGACCATACATAGGAAATGAGAACAAACGGACAGGGGAAGTCCATTAAAATTTCTCTCTTTAAATGTACGTATGTGGTCTAAAACAACGTCTTATTTATTCAGAGAAAGTTTTACGATTTCATTTCTAAGTAAGAAATAATTGGTCTTTAGGAAACTAAAACTGATGATTCGGACAATATACACATAACCGGCTACACAACCTTTACGAAAAATAGACAAATTATCAAATAGGAGATTTTGTGGGTTAGTTATGTAGCAGTACAAGATGATTTTATAGCATGTAAATATTTTGAAAAGGGATTGTAAATACTACTTAATACTTATGAAGACGTTGTATGTGGGGTTGTTTACATTCGACCAGAAGGGAGTAAATATTCTTCTCTTGATTGTTTTTTTAGAAGTCGAGCAAGAAATTTTAAACATATGGCAAACAACTGTAAATATGTATGTTTATTCGGAGATTTAAATGCCAGAGTTGGTAAATTACAAGACTATTATATCTCTGACGACGTTTTGAAACAAGTAAACTCTCAGATTCAGTCACTTCGTTGTTCAATATATGATGATTATCAGATTCCTTTAGAAAGAGTTCAAGATTGTACCGTAAATGATTTTGGATATAAATTTGTTGAATTCTGCAAAAACAATTATTATGTGGTAGCCAGTGCAAAACAGTTCTGAAATTATTTAAAATTTTGAAATCATTGACTTTTGTAGCCTTTTTTCAGATGTATACATTTCAAATTCATTTCGTTCACTAATTGTAACAGAAATCAACAGATGTAAAAATATGATGTGCGGAGAAAGCAGACGATTTTTCGTGAAGCGACTTTCAATTAGCAATAGAAAAAGATCTAGATAGACTGAAAGTATTTGCATGGATGATGTTACCAAATAATGGACAATTAAGAGTGTAACAAACCCTGGTTTACTCGGGAATGTAAAAAAGCAAGGTAAAAAATCATTTAACAAAAGGGAAACAATTTAAATCAAAAGATAATTTAACTCAACTAGCAAACAAAACAAGAAAACAATTGATAACTGCTGGAAGAGTTATAGAAAAAAAATTAACTGAAATACTTGCAATAGACCCCCGGTTAAATCCCGAGGTATGTCCAGTGCACGATGTTTTTTTTTTTTGATATTGTCGACATCGCTGTAAAAATACCAGTCCTCATAATATCATAACATATTCAACATGACAACAATACCATTGTTTATCTCTCTATATATTACAATGTTTAATAATATAACGTCAACATCTTGTTAACATTGCCTTCCCCCTTTTCTGTTTACATCGTTCACATCGTCGACATTGCTATGTTGGTAATTATCGAGTCGACATCGTGTCAACATTGCCCCTCTTATTATTCTTGTTTACATCGTTCACACCGTTGACATTGCTATGGTGGTAATTATCGAGTCGACATCGTGTCAACATTACCCCTCTTATTATTCTTGTTTACATCGTTCACATCGTCGACATTGCAATGTTGGTCGATATCGAGTCGACATCGTGTTAATATTGCCCTTTTTTCAAAACCTTGTTTAAATTGTTCACAACGTCGGCATCTCTGTGTTGTTCAGTAATTGACTTGATGTTGTATGAACATTGCATTATTATTATAATTTTGTTTATATACTTAGTATCCGTGTTTGCCTATATCGAGTCGTCATCATGTCTTCATTAAATTTCCTCTTTTTTTTGTCTTTTCATTTTTTTAAAATCGTTGACAACGCATTTAACGCATAAAATCAAGCTCAGTTCATATTGATAGGGCAATACCAGTATAATCTGTTTACTTTTTACACATTATCACCAGGGCAATCTTTGATTCTTATGAGTCCACATCAAGTGTACATCAAGTATGAAGTATGTCTCTTACATTCTGAAAATGAACTAAAAAACTGATTTCCAACCTTATAAAACAGTGTTTGTCATCCGTACAGTACATGCGAAATAGTTTAAACATTGTCAGTATACAACGTAGAAATAAAAGCAATGTAGACAATGTAAACGCAATATCGTATCAACATTGTTTACATTGCGATGTCGACGTTGACGATGTCGTCATATAAAATTATAACAATGTGGACGATGTATACGCGATATCGTATCAACATTGTCAGCATTGTAATGTCGACGTCGATGATATGTCGTCATGTAGAAATAATAACAATGTAGACAATGTAAACGCGATATCGTATCGACATTGTTTACATTGCGATGTCGACGGTGTCGTCATGTAGAAACAATAACAATGTAGACAATGTAGACGATGTAAAAACGATATCTTATCGACATTGTTTACCTTGCTTTGTCGACAATATCGAATTGATTAAGGGAACTGGATATGAATGTAAATCCCAGCTGATCGTAATATTTCCTTTTCTCATATAAATCAATAAATCTGCAAATCCGGGGAAAGGGGGAGGGGGTTTCGATAATCCGAGCAAGCTTATCTTTTTTGCCTTCAGCGGGGGACACGATTTCTCAGAGATAGCTTGTTATTGACTTACGCCTGTCACGGAAATGTTTTGAATTCACAACCTTTCCATCACGGAGCAAGAACCCTACCGACATAGCTAATTATTAAGAAGAAATAATTAGGGGGTACTTCTAACATATTTTAACGAGCGCAGCAAGGCGGCGCGAAGCGCCGCTCGTGTAGCGAGCTCAATAGACTAACGTGTACGAACGGAGGAAATTCGGGTTGAAATCTGCACATTGTTCCAAGAAAATTTTATCTCACCGCGTGAAAAAATTCTAAACTCCCACTAATCCTTTGCGGGGCATAGCAACACGGTAGCTTTAAAACATAGAAACAACGTACTTGAAAAAAAAATACAAACAACGATTTAATGTAATTTCCATGCCACAAAAGTATCGTTTGCGTTCAGAGTCAACAGGACTTTTTATTTGACGTCATACTTTCGTAACTGAAACGGCTCGAATATTTTCGATTTTGTCGGAAACCTCCGAAAAGTTCGGAATCTCGATCCCGATGCCTGGGAAGTGAATTCTTTTTATTCTTTTCTTCTTTTTTAATGAACTGAGGATTGGCAGTGTAAGTAAAAGCTTTGTGAAAAGGTTTTTGATAGTAAATAACTGCGCTCGCCCCAACGGTCGCACCGTAGAACATAATAACATTACGTTATCTAGAATTAAAAAAAAAAAACAAGTCTACAATCACTGGAAAAATGCAAATAAAAATTTTCACCTTGCGTTTCTTATAATTAGCTACATAGACACTTTTTCAAACATAGTTCACAAACCAAATAAAGCAATATTGTATTGGTTACATTTCCTATGCAATTTCTTATATGTATTTCAGTAAATTTTGGGGGAAAATATTTATAAGAATTAAAATGATAGCCTTTTATTTTTATCACAATGTTTTTATTTTTTTTCAGGAGTCTTACTTGACTTGCATGGCTTGTTTGACCGTATTCGTAGTGACACTGAAGCTGGAGGTGCAATGCACACAAGTATAACCTGGACAATAAAAATCTGAAATTAAAAAAAAATATTCACTTCAAAATATAAGAAATTTTTGTCATCATTTCAAATACTGTTATATACCAATAATAAAAGTTTCATAACAAAGCACATAACATTTTATCCAAAACGAATGCCTTCTAAAATGTCCAGCATTTCTCAAGTTTTTTAAAAATTATTTTGAATGCACATACATATATGCTACAAAAGTAACCTATCAGATATTCATATACGTATGTGCAATACCCTGTGTCCATTAAAATAAATAATGCCAAATTTTACACCCACCAAGACAACCTGTCTAACGGTATAAGATAGCGCCAATTTTTTCAAGAAAATAAATTTTGCAAGATATAAGAATATATCTTTTACACTACAGGGATAGAGAGAGGAGTGGGTGAGAGTAAGTTTTTTTAAAAAAATTTTTTGAATGCACGTACATATATGCTACAAAAGTAACCTATCAGATATTCATATACGTATGTGCAATACCCTGTGTCCATTAAAATAAATAACGCTAAATTTTACACCCACCAAGACACCAGCCTAACGGTATAAGATATCGCCAATTTTTTTTAAGAAAACAAATTTTGCAAGATATAAGAATATATCTTTTACACAACAGGGAGAGAGAGAGGAGTGGGTGAGAGTAAGATTATAACAGGTGACTTGTAAAGCCTTTTTGAAAAATGAACATGAGTAAATCTAGATAAGCGAACGTGTACGACTGGGATCTTTGACAAATCATTCTTTATAAATTTTTGTGAGGGTTTTTATTTCAGTTCATTCATACGATGCACGTTTTAAATTATTCATTGTTGGGTAGTGACAAATAAAGAAAGACACGAGCGTGTTTTATAGAGGGTCGAGTGGAGGACCCCTTCCCTTTTATAAGTGAAACGTAGAACCTACCCTCCCTACTACATATTCACATTCAACGGAATTAACCACTCTTTCTATTGACAATGCGTTCCAAGTGTTTACACTTTGATTTTTTTTGTGGAAATTTCCTACACAATTAAGGAATGCGTGTGTATACAATATAGTTACAAAATAAATACAGGATGATGTCCAGCAGATCTTTGATTTTTTAAGCACCACGTCACCTTCCCCTGACTTGTAATGATTCAATTTCTATATCAAGTAGTTTCCGGCGCTTATGATATTACGTTTATTACACTCCAAGTAATTTCCTGGTTGTTTCTTTTTCTTTTTGTACAGAATTTGATCCGATTTTCAGGATAACCATACTGTGGTTTTGTGAATCCATATCACCACTTTATGTAACTGATGACGTAGTACACAAAATAATACGTTATTTTTATTTTATGCATTTGAAGCATTTTTTTAATCTTTATTTTAAACGACATACATGTAGGCCCTGGTGTAAATCGGAAGGCTTGCCCTGTGGTGCTCTTCCTATATATAATACAATAGGCCAATATATGAATTGTATTAAAATAAGATAACAACCACCTGAGAGAATTTTTTTCATATATATTTTCTAATATTAACAGTACTCCACTATAAAATAACAATGTAGTAAAAATATATATACAAATAACCCAACGGTCGTCTAAATTTGCTCGATATTAAAAAGTTTCTTAAATGTTAAACACTAAATATTCTTTCAATTGCTTCAAATTATTTTTGTTTTTTAAATTATTTTTGTTGTTACTTATCTATTTATTTATTTGATTTATTAAAACAATAGGTGAATATAAAGCATTTTATAAAACGTCAAATAATTTTTTTTTGGATTATAGCACTACGGGCGCATAGCCATACTCAAACTAATCAAATAAATTTTATATTAAAATAAAAAAAAAAACGCTTGTAGGTCTTTTCGGCAGATTTATTTATTACTAAATTAACATACATTTGCAGTCGTATCTCAGCATGTTTACATTGAAACACAAAGACAACACTGTGATCGTCACCTTTTATGCTATAGGATATACAGTCACTCTTGTGACACTGTAAAAGTAAGGGCCGTCATGGCGATCAACGACAACGCCTCCGTGTGACAATGAGCAATAACTTTGTAAAACTTTTTAATAGGAATCGTGTATAGATTATCAAAGTTTATACTTTTTTGTTCTTGTTTACCTTGAAACTATGCTTTGGAACATTTTTTGAAGTTTTGAAGGTTAACATTTAATATTGCGTTTCAAACAGTTGATATAATTTTTTTTAAAATATACATACATATAAAAGATATACTTCTTGTTACTATATACAAAACATATTATTCCTTAGAAGTTGTAAAAAATCGTGCTACTCGATACTTTTTAGGACTACATGAATACAAATACGCCATCGCATTAAACAATGAAGTTGGACGGATAACACCGACATACATGTAAACGTGATTGGAAGGTTAAACAGAGTAATGGAAATCGACGATGACAGACTCATCAAAAAGTTTTCTTATGGAATAATCAAAATAGTGGAACAAGGTTTTCACAAATGAAAGAAATTCTTTACAAATTAAATATGCCAACTCATTTTGATTACCTCCGAATATGTGATATAAATTAAGCAAAATGGATATTGTGAACGCTTTGCGAAGAAGAAAGGAAATTGAAAATATCGTCGTTACCTAAATTGAGAACATTTGTGACTTTTAAAAATAATTTTGAAATGGAACCTTACATAACGATGGACATGATAAAAACAAGAACGCTCAATAATGGTTCAGTTTAGAGTTCGTATCCTTCACTATGAATAGAAATTGGCTGATTTAGAAACGAACGTCCACTAGAACGTTATTGTGTTCTATGGGCCGTGTATAATGTATATACGTTTATATTGAACCTTCTGTTGTCTAAACACATGTCACTATAATAAATCATTTACTTATTACTATAACAAATATTTGTAGAAGTTAAATAAATAAATATGCATAATAACTATAGAAACAATACCTTGATTACGGATAATAAAAACTTTAATCTACCATAGTTAACTATATCAGTAATTAGTTAAGGTTATCAATTTTTAAAATATGAACATCGGTCTTAATATTATCTTTGATATAAAGCAATTCAACAAGCAATCAAGATATGATGCATGAGCAAGCACAATAAGTTATTTTTTTTATAAAGGAAAAATATTTAACCATTGACTTCCTCTCAGCTTTAATTAAATTGAACGACTATATCAAGATATTCTTTATACAAGTTACTGTAATTCGTAAAATGCAAAACTATCTTTATAAATCAAACCATGATATGTAAAAAATAGAATTTTGAAATTTTCATGTAACATATCTATGTAAATGAACTGACCTTAAATTTCATAGTGGCTTTCCGTCGCAGAATGAGTGTCGTCTCTATTTATATACAAATTGATTTGTATGTAGATGATCTTAACTATTAGGATTGGTTTTTTTTGGTGGGTGACATGTACACTACACAGATTTACCTGGAAATGACAACAACGAGGGTTGATTCAAAAGTAATGTCACAGTGGTTGTATGCACTATTTTTGTCATTGGTACAAATATCGATTTGCCATTGGCCTATCTGGGACAAATGTTAAGCTATAGTTCAATTGGTTGCCTTTAAACTGTAAAGTCGTCGTAGGTAAAGGATAGTCATAAAATATTCTGAGAAAAATCAATAAATTGTTGATATCATATAATATAATATTAATAGCAATTTTTTTTAATTAAATTGGAATTCTACTATTGGATATGTATGCAATGGGTCTCTGCCGAGTTCAGCCAAAGTGATTTCATTTATTTAGCTCCGCTGTTTTTCAATTGATATGTATAAAGTTAGAAAAAAGTATATGTATGGCTACAAAATAAGTTGTGCAGATGTGTGGGCATTTTGTAAGTGCCTGACTCAGACTGATCATCTACAGTTGCGTAACTTGAGATACAATGTGATTTATTCGCCATGCAAATGTATGATCAACTACTATATAATTTTATTGATAATAATTAAATTACTGGCGGACTGATAGTTACTTTTTCGCTGATATACTCTGCACAATTTACAAATGGTGTCAATACAGGCAGAATCGTAAATTTTCCTCCATTGTGCAGGAGATCAACCCACACCATCGTATTGTGCTGCTAGGCGGTAATGACTTGGATGCACCTGGTCCAGTGGAACTTTTTGTGAGAAAGTTTGTTTCATTCTTAATGCAACTGAAACATCAGTGTCAGCTTAAATCAGTGACCGCATTGAGTTATTTCCCAATATAGCGTACAAGAGTGGTGTCCGCAGAAATATATAGCTAACGAGTAAACCAGGCCAATGAATGTTTAAGAATCAATTTCTTGGAACAGAAAAGAACATTCTAGAAATAACGGGGTTTTACCAATATTCGAGACCCCATATTAAGAGACAGGGTGCACTTAAACGACCTAGGCAATTGTAAACTTCTACGTCAGTTCATGGGTGTTTTTCTTCATCAACTGACTAATACAGGACATATTGTTTCACAATCTTGAAGACAGGGGCTTCTTTGCATTGTGTGTTTTGTTATAATACGAGAAGGTATAATGTGATGTAACATTTCATCCTTCGCAGTACAGTTAAGGCAACATTTTCTATAAAAACTCACGGATTCCGATACATATAATGTTTAACAGTTTTATTTTTTAGCAAGACACTCTAGTTAAAACAGCTATTTGTGATCTTGAAGAGTATGTCCATCGCTTTTCACATCGGTATTTTTTGACATCATGTGACCCCCTGAAGTCACGTGGGCTCCGATTTTAGGTCAAAAAATGAAACGTCAAATTTAACCAAAAAGTGCAAGGGCAAGACAAACAAAAAATTAACTGCACAATGTTTTATGTTGTCTCTATGTATCTATACTTTCTCAAAAGTGATGCTCATTCAGTTAGTTTTCCGATATAATTAAGTTATTCAGCTAAAACAGACAGTAATGTATGAAAAATTGGATATTTTCCTAATTTCATCATGAATTATAAATTAACGAAAGAATTACAAAGTAATGAGCATCACTTTTTGAAAACTATACAATAAAATAAATAATTTAAAATAAAAACCTACTTTTTAGATTGTCGCCTTGCCCTTGCACTTTTTGATTAAAAAATGAAATCTTGGAAGAGTCAATCTAATTATAGTTTTCAAACGCATCACTGACCCAGCATGGAAGATAACTCTGGAGTACTTGATATAGTTTGCTTACCTCGTAAATTTAAAATAAATATACATGCGGGCAGGACTTGAATCTTTTTTTACTAAATCAAACGGTATGGATAAAAAATTCTTGACATTTCTTTCTTTTCTGTGTATTCGTTCTCCATACGTTGTATACATTTAATGTCTTTCTAGTCTCGTTTTCCCCAGACTCTCGCTCTCGAGACTTAGCCCGAGCGAGAGTCTGGTCTGATTCCTATTTAATTTTTGTAACCAGTAGAGGTCGCTAAACCGCTAACAAGATGGCGACTCCCATGAAAATACATGTGAGAATTTACTTTTTAAACAAAGATATGTGCGTTTTTTGTTCCTTGTAATGCAGACAAAGGTATTTTATTATAAAACCAGATAAAAGTAAAGGCGCAGCCTCTGACTTTTTAAAGAATACATATCGTAGCATCGAAGAGAATGTATCAGCCAATGAAAATCCATACCGATTTCTCGGTAAGCCTCGATTTGAAATTACAAAAATTAAATAGGAATCAGACCAGACTCTCGCTCGGGCTAAGTCTCGAGAGCGAGAGTCTGGGGAAAACGAGACTAATGTCTTTCAAACATCCCGCATTTCCTCAACGATGTGTATATACACGTAGTATTTCACACAAATAGGTATAAATATTGCCGATATATTTATGTAGAACACAAATGGTTAATTAAAATATAGCCTTCATTAATAATTAATTAGATATCTATTCCCCTCTCCCAATACTGTTCGCATAGGCGTTGGAACCGGGGAGGGGGGGGGGGCTTAGCCTCCCTACTTTTTTGCAAATTATATACATAATGTAGGCATTGGAATTTGCCTTTTTCTTTTGGCTTAGCCCCCCCCCCCCTTTCAATCAGCCCCCTTTCATTTTGCTTCCGACGCCTATGGTACACACACTTGTGTTAACATTTTTTTCTTTCTGCATACGAGGTCATGTTCTACGATCGCTTTCAATCAGGCCGCTTACTGTTAATTAAGGGATATAAACTAAGTTATAAGTTTAAGGTACTAATTAGAAAGAATTGGGGTATACTCCTGTATTTGTTAAGGGGACAACTATTTTATTTTGAGGGTGAGGGACTGGCAGTTTAAAAAATAAATACTTGCAGATCAGTGATCTCCCCCTCCCACGAATCAGAGTTTTTAACATTTTTTTTTTTTTTTTTTTTTTTTTGCATGTAGGATTTTCAATGAAGAGGAAAATAAATAATATGTCCTTCATCTTATTGATCGAAAATACATATTAATCTGTCCTTCATTGACATGAAAATGAAAAAAAAAATCTGACTTGGAAAAACTCGACTGCCCCCCCCCCCCCCCTTCCCTCAGAACAAATGGTGGTCCCCTATC
Organism: Saccostrea cuccullata; assembly: GCF_032062105.1. NCBI lineage: Eukaryota > Metazoa > Mollusca > Bivalvia > Ostreida > Ostreidae > Saccostrea > Saccostrea cuccullata. The sequence continues at coordinate 41,705 of NW_026933639.1, read as the reverse complement.
CTATTTTGAAACAATTAGAGGGATCTCTAGTCTCCTGTTTTTGGTGATATTATTGAAAGATAAATGAACGCAATGCACATGCTGGAAATAAGATCTTGATGATCATTAGTACCCTCCACACAAAATAGTAAGAAAGTTAAGATTTCCATATCTTAATGGCCTTTTCAACACCTGTACAGTAAATTTATGAAAAAGTCAAATTATTATTTATCTAGAAAATTTATTTAAACATTTCTTTTCAAATCCAGTGACAAACTGTAGGAATGCTGGGCAGGTGCAAATTATTTCCATCACCTCATGTTCTTGTGGATAAAATGAATTCTGAAATAGGAGAAAATCAGGAAATACCATTATAAAAAGTAATTTGTGTTTAAAAAATGAAATAAAAAAATGCATGGAAACATTAAACAAAGAATTTACATACATGTGTAACGTGAATCGGTCACCTATCCAAGGTTTAAACAGGCTCGCCGTTGCTTAACTTGCCTGAAAAAGAGGGAGACTCTACCGCATCACCAGAAAAGCTAGCTCACTGGCGAGGCAGTATAAGTTCCCTATATACTGTCCGCTACACATGTTTTCAATTCTTCTGATAGTTTTATTATCAAAACTTTGTATGGTTTATAGCTTATATTGAGCATACCATTTTCCTTAAATGATGGATTAACTTGCTGCCTGAATGAATCCATTTGTCCAACATCTGAGAATAGCTATTCCTGCAACACAATATATATGCTATGAGATTACTAAATATACATTGTAGAATAAAATGGCATTACATTTGACAAAACAAATTATGCTGCATTGTATATTGTAGTGAATTTATGTTATTGATATAAATGAAAAAAAAAATGTGTTACAAAACTTCTCTGTGAAAGTGAAACCTCTGACATTTACAAAAGTTATTGATAGAATATTTTCTATTAAAAAAATTCTAAGTCTCCCCTTTACCAAAATTAATGAAAAAAAAAACAATATGCACTTGCAAACTTTGAAAATGTGAAATGCTTTAGAAGTATACATACCCTGTGGAGAAATGATGCAAATGTTATTTATTCACTCTTTAAGCCTGAAACTCTGGACAGCTACAATGATAAAAGTATATATTATATAAATATTTTTAATGTACATGTAATCTAAACAAAAAAAGATTTTTTTTTCTTCATTAATTTAGAAATTCTAGAAAATTACAGCTGATCTGAAGTGGGGCTTTTATGTTTTCAACACAATGTTACGGATATTTTTTTAAAATTGTGTAGCATATTTGTATGTCAAAATACATCATTGTTTGTTTAGGCCTAGTCACTAGTGAATCATTGAGTGATTGACTGAAACAATGAACACATCTCATTCAATTTAGTTTAAATTTGTGTAACTGATGATCTCTATTATTACACATATTGTCTCAAAGAAAATGAACTAATTGACAGGAACTCAGTACATATTTAGTGCCACTAATTTTTAATAATTCTAAAAAGTGTGCAACTTAGTATGGGGGGGGCGGGGGTTGTTACACACAAGGCTCGCATAATTACAGTTTTTCACTGACTGTACTAATACATTTAAATGAACATGAACACACTCGGTTTTTTTTTTGTTAACAAAAGCATGTTTACATATTGTAGATCTACACATGTACCTGCATATGCGTATACATACCTGGCCTGGAATTACAGTCAGCAGTGATTGATCTACGGAGCTAGAGCTGGTGCAAATCGTCTCAGTTTTCTGCTATTTTCCGAAATAATGTCCTCATATTCTTGTAAAATGGAGAAGCAATGCCTTGTCTCTTAATTTATCCCCATTTTCTTTAAAGATTGTGTGGTTATTGCATTTAAATCCACTGCAAATCTCAGCTGATGTCGCCACGTTTTTAGATGTAAACAACATTCCGTGTCACCGAGTGCAAGAGCTTGGCTGAAGCCGAATGCAGACAAACGACACATTAAAAAGAGAATTATTTTAAAGACATGCTATTTTATATACGAGAAAATCACTAATTATTTTCTATTTAAACATAAGGATATTGTTGTTTATTACAAATTGTTGCCAATATCGGTAAATAGTTATTTTGAGCACCATTTCCTTATATGGATCAATCAGGGCGGAGCAACTGTCATGACGTCAGACCTCATTATGACTTCATTACCATATTTTTTTCATGTGTTGCCTTAACTGTACTACGTTATTAAAATGTTATTGATTTGATAGGAAATTTTTCATTTGTGAAAATTCTTATAGAAAATGTAATAGGTCTATTTAAAGGAGGTGTAATTAATTAAAAAAAAATGTTTCATTTCAGTTTCTCATAATTATTATTTCCTTCAGATCATATAAATTTGATCTCACAAATTTTCACATGGAAATCGTATTATTTCAATAACATAAATTTTACAATAATAAATCACTGTCCAATCTATATGTTCCAAATGTGCTACAAGAACCATGTAAACCTGAAAAGAATACAAAAACATGTCTTTTGTAAGTTCATCTAAACAATTTCATACCCTACTTCAATCGTTATTTGTGTGCAAGATATATCTGCAACTTTTGCAACCTGAGTAATAATAACTGTGTTGAATCAGGAAGGTTGTGGAGTTTACAAAAATAATATATTCCAGAAATGTAAGTCTTAACGGTGTTTTCTGAGGTAATCTTACACGATAGGTAGGAGACAAAATTGACTAATGGATTGTAATGGGGAGGCCACTCTTCTGTGTAAAATTCTTTTTGAAAAAAATATAAGTTAACTGGCCCTTAAGCTGTCCCAATTTGTCTGATGGTATGCAAATTGTCATTTCTTGAGTTTTAATTTCTAACCCCCAAAAAGTAAAAATGTTTGTAGGTCTCATTTTTTTTTTCATGTGCTAAGGGGCTGCCCAGCTCTTGACGAATGGAACTAAACACCGACATATACATGTATAAGCCTAGCACAATCTTGCCTGCCATCCCTTTCTGCTACCAATAAAACATCTAAAAAATGAACCACGTTGTTGCTTTTGGCCTGCTTGTTAAGTATCCATTCTTAAAAGGTAGAAAATTTCTCAAACTTGGAACAGCTTTAATAGAAAATCCAAAGGGCAAGCACTTACCTACAAATATCATACCCTGAGTTTTAGAACCTAATAATTCATAATCTGTTCTGTGAATCATCAAAAACTTAAAATGCATTTGTATGACTAATCTAGGAATTTGTGCGTCTGGAGCTAATTTTCAAGCATGTTTAATGCATCGTCAATTGACGAGCAAATAGCTGTGCAATGCCCCTCACTAATAAAATAATTGACGCTAGACCCTGGGGGTAAGACAAATGATGAATCAATATGTAAGAAGTACGACCCCCTTTCTTTTGTACCATGCACACTGGAGACAACCTAAGGTTCGGTAGAGGGGGATGATCAAATTGACCTGCAGTTCTGCCTCACATGATTTCATTAACGACCAACTGAATAGCTTCATACTGTAACCCAGTCAGTGGCCGCTCGTAACAGAACCTACATCAAATGTTAAACCGTCTAAAAGTTCTAACCCCTCTGGGGATCCGGGTTAGAATAGGTCCTCAGTACCCCTTGCTTGTCGTAAAAGGCAGTTGAGTACGTGGAAAAAGAATTCAATGCTAGAAACACGTCTTACCTTGTTGAAAGTTTGCAAAAACTTGATTTTTTGCGGGAGACGTCACAGGTTTTGGTGCTTGGGATCGACTAATAATCCCAAAACCCTGATAACAGGATGGCACTAATACAAGTCCAGGACCGGAATGATACCTTCGAAAGCCGCAGTACTAAAAAGCTTAATGGCACTTTGGTAAAAGGATTTAACTTTGAGTGGTTCAATCTTATCACATTAATTACCAAACTGATCGAAAGTACCATATAATGTCATTACACAATTTAAATATATATATATATATATCTCAATATATATTTTACAATACTTTTGATCTACATGTAACTTCCGATTCGTAGAACATAAATTTAAATGCCATGGTAATATCTTCTGTGTTTCAGTATAGAATTACAAATTTTATATTTCAAAGCATAGAAGACTCTATCTCTGATTTATTTTCTCTTCCCTCTCTATGCATATTCTTACTGTAGAAATTTTGAAACATTAAGTTTAAAAAAAAAATTTATTGAAATGGAAATAAACAATGTTCAGATGGAAACAAATAGCTATAAAAAAAGGTTTAGCGCAAATGTCAACTGAATGCTACTTTTGTCAAAAGAATTAAAATGTAAATGATTATTTTTTATTTCAACTTCTGAGATCATTTCCATTGTAATCTACCTGTGCATTTTTGTATGACCAAGATCCAAAGAAGCTCGAGCTCCAGCCACCATCAATGCCTGTTATCTTGAGATATATTGCAACATGTTGGTCGAAAACAGATACCACTAAATCAGGTATATTACAGAATGCACATATGCGAATATGACCTAGTACATTACAATATGGACAAAAGTAAAGTTACTTTTAAAAGAAAAAAAATCGATTTGTGACAAATGTCGTAAAGCACAAATTGAAAAAAAGTCATTAAAATCAATTAATATTCATCATCATAATCCTTATTTGATAAAATATTTGAGAGGCGAATACATTGTTTGGTGAATTTTATAAGGCATTGCGTTTTCTTTTTAAGCATAAACGAATATCTGTATATAACATTCTCCACCAAGTATATTCTAGAATCAGACTCATGTTGAGTCTAAAGAAAGAATTACACGTATTTTATAAGAAGTAGGAAAGAAAGGTTTTTACTTTGAATGGATTTTAGAAACAAATAAAGCTGATTATTTTTTATGCTTCATTTTTCTAGCTACTGTGGAGACATCATTATTCTACTGGAGGATTTAGTTGTTCACCCTTACCAATGAAATATATGGAGATACCAAAAAGCATTCAAGCTCAGAAGTCAATTAAACATTACGAAATGTAGCAGGGCAAATACGGACCTCCGAATCATATGCTTTAGAGGTGGGATCAGATGTCATGCCGAAATAAGCATCCCCTGCCAACCGGTCATATCCGCCTTGTCACGATCGAGGGAAATTGGAAAATCCATCTGCAATTCATTTTGTGAATAAAAGACGAACAATGAATATAGAAAATTTAGTTAGCATTTGATTTATGATGATTTTTATCTGCGAACAAGGTCATTGTATCAATCATAGAACTTACGAAATTATTACTTTAACCTGGATTACTGTCATTTCTGTTTCAACAATCTGTTAGAAATTAGCATAAGGAGCATTGTTAAGGCTTGAAAAAGGGGCGGGGCCTAATTTATACAGGAAAAACTTACTATGTCATCACACAAAGAAAGACTTTCATGTATTTCTCATAATTTACCACTTTTATCTATATTAGCATAATAAACAACAATAAAACTTGTCAATGTATTTTTAAAAAGTTGCTTGTTAAATTCATTGTAGCTGGTTTTAGACAAAGCACTGATCACGATGAACTTGTAAACATGACGTCATATTGGTAAAAATGACGTATTTCATGTGCTGTGAGATGCAGATTGAGGAATTTTTTAACAAAAAAAAAATGCTTTTTATTATTAAATGGAATATTATTCAGTTTTTAAATAGGAGATAAATACCAATGTATATCCTTTGTTTAGTGCAATTATTAATTAACTACCAAGAGAATGTATTCAAATAATTATGTGGTGTTATTATGTACAGGTTACGTAATCAACGCATTCCAAAATCAAAACAGAAAATATTTTCTTCTGTTTTAAGCATTTTGCCCTTAGGTATTGACAAAACTCAACAAATAACACAGTTTACAAGATATTTATTGGTGCAAATACTAAAAGTTAAAAGAACGCAAATCATCGTTTACATAGCTAGATTTTACGGAGTAAATTTCCTCCTAAAAATATCTGATACTATTACAATCACAATTTGAAAATAGAAAAAATCTACAGGGGTAAATTTCCTCTCAAAATGACATTCATACACTTAACATACAGTAGTCAATTCAAAAGCGACTATCCATGATTAAACAAGGTTTTACGGAGTAAATTTCCTCCCAAAGAATATCACTGATACAGTATTCACTACAACAATTACAATTTGAAAATAGCAAAAATCTAGAGAGTAAATTTCCGCTCTAAATGCACATTGGGGCATTGTACATTTAGTATTTCAATGCCAAATCAACCATCGTTTACATTGCTAGATTTTACGGAGTAAATTTCCTCCCAAAGATTTTCACTGATACAGTTTCATTACTTTCATTACAGTTTGTTATAAACAAAAATCTAGAGTAAATTTCTTCTCTTAATTCACGTCGGTGTATTGTACATTCAGTATTTCAATGTCAAATCAACCATCGTTTACACAGCTAGATTTTACGGAGTAAATTTCCTCCCAAAGAATTTCACGGATACAGTGTTTACTACCAACATTGCAAATAAGTACTAACAAAAATCTACAGAGTAAATTTCCTCTCAAAATGCACGTCGCTGCATTGTACATTCAGTATTCCGAAGCCAAATCAACCATCGTTTACACAGCTAGATTTTACGGAGTAAATTTCCTCCCAAAGATTATCACTGATATAATGTACACAACTACATTACAATTTGAAAATAGCAAAAATCTAGAGAGGAAATTTCCTCTCAAAATGACATTCATACAATAACAAACATTAAGTCAATTCGAAAGGACTATCATTTATAAAACAAGACTTTACGGAGTAAATTTCCTCCCAAAGAATTTCACTGATAGAGTGTTCACTACTTACATTACAGTTTGTATTAACAAAAATCTAGAGAGTAAATTTCCTCTCTAAATTCACGTCGGTGTATTGTACATTCAGTATTTCAATGCCAAATCAACTATCGTTAACATAGTTAGATTTTACGGAGTAAATTTCCTCCCAAAGAATATCACTGATACATTGTTCACTACTATCATTATAGTTTGTTTATAACAAAAATCTACAGAGTAAATTTCCTTTCTAAATTCACGTCGGTGCGTTGTACATGCAGAATTTCAAAGCAAAGAAACCATCGTTTACACAGCTAGATTTTACGGAGTAAATTTCCTCCCAAAGAATATAACTGATATAATGTACACAACTACATTAAAATTTAAAAATAGCAAAAATCTAGAGAAAATTTCCTCTCAAAATGACATTCATACAGTAAATATACAGTAGTTAATTCAGATGCGACTATCCTTTATATAACACGACTTTACGGAGTAAATTTCCTCCCCAAGAATTTCACGGATACAGTTTCACTACTTACATTACAGTTTGTTATTAACAAAAATCCAGAGAGTAAATTTCCTCTGTAAATTCACGTCGGTGCATTGTACATTCAGTATTTAAATGCCAAATCAACCATCGTTTATGCAGCTAGATTTTACGGAGTAAATTTCCTCTCAAAGACTATCACTGATATAATGTTCACTACCACATTACAATTTGAAAAAGACAAAAATTTACAGGGTAAATTTCCTCTCAAAAATGACACTGATACAGTTAGCATACAGTAGTCAATTCAAAAGCGACTATCCTTGATAGAACAATATTTAACGGAGTAAATTTCCTCCCAAAGAATATCACTGATACAGTATTCACTACAACAATTACAATTTGAAAATGGCAAAAATTTACAGAGTAAATTTCCTCTCTAAACTCACACTGGTGCATTGTACATTCAGTATTTCAAAGCCAAAGCAACCATCATTAACATACTAGATTTTACATTCATTATTCGCAGATAGAAAATAAACACTATATATAGAAAACATCAGAATATCAGAGCGTTAATTTCTTCTAAAAAAAACTTTTGACAGGAAAAAAACATACATTTTACATCTTATTCAAAAAAAGACTTTCAAGGGACATTTTTATCTCAATATACTAATGATGAAATACATTATTATTTAATGTATAAATAAACAACAAAGAATCTATACAAACACATACAGTTTTTTTGACTGATTTCAAGGCGTATTCAACGAGGGGAGGGGGTTCAGTGCGCATGCAGTAGCATGGTGATGTCACAAACAATATCTCAAAGTACGTTGAAAACTGTATTGTCCAGTCTATATCCGCGAAGAAAAAAGGTGAAGGAGACAAGTCCCTCTCTTGATTATTGTCGAACAGTTTGATTTCAAACACATCTATCACATTTACTTTCTTTGACCGAAGCGATACTTCTATCCCTTCCTTATGACTGATGCCATTGAACACTTGCTGAATGCATTCCCAACATGTCCAAAGGAAATATGGCCGCCATATTTTGAACAAATCCATAGTTGACCTATTGATAAAATTTTTAAACTCGTAAATCATCTCATATAATTGTTTTCAAACTTTCAATTTTTCAAAACTCATGGGCATTTATTTCTTCAGGCATGCCGGATTATATAATGTGCACCACAGTCGAGTAGTGTTGCTTGCACAATTTTTGTAAAATCGAAAAATAGTTTTTCCGTTGGTTTTCGTATGAAAATTTCATTCATCTAAAGAACGCGTACATATACCCTCAGTCTACACACACGTTTAGACAAACTAAGACAAGATAGATTTTATTTGAGAATGATGTCCCTTTATCATATAAATCCAGATCATATACTATTGCATGAAACACGATTTTGCATTCAGATGAGTTCAGACAGGACATATGCAATTAAAACACGTATTACTACCGCCATTAATTTTAAAAGGTCCAGAGAGGTTAATGATAACATGTACATGCATGCGGGTAGTTTTACTCCAAATAAAATGATAGCTAAAGTTTTTAGCATTTCACACAATAAAGAAATCAACCACCTTGACCAAGGGTCGAAATCCTCATGAACTGTAGTTAAGGGTAGAATTCATCTGAAGACACTACCTTAATTATACTTCATCGTAACATACACATAATTATATAATTGCAAATTTACCTTTATTGTTCAATGTTTGGTCTTGATTTCCTTATTTCTCCATTCATCAGAAAACAGTCACTTTTATACCCAGTCGTCACTTAAACCACTCCTGAAATAATTGTGTTCACAAAATGTGGGGCAGTGTAACTTGGATTTCTTTCTCTAACTTGTTTCGTGTTCTCTGTGACTTTGAAGTAGATGAACCACTGGGCAGAATGCAAATATCCGATGCCGCCAATTTCAAAACTGCCATACACACAAATCTTATAGATGTAGGATATGAAACGGGAAACGGAAAAATAAGCTGTTTTAACACAGAACTTTAAAACAAATTTTCAAGATAAATGAATTAGGTTGTTGTGAGAGAAAATTGTGATAGTCTAATGGCTTCTCATCATTTAACCATTTTCATTTCCGCTGTGAATCCCCGCTGTTACACTTGTAATCAACCCTTTGTATTGGATAGAGCTGCGGCCATGTCATAATAAACTGGCCTAAATTAAACTGTAATTTCAACATTTTCTCACCTCCAAAATCTAAGCCTGTGAAACGCACTAGTTGCCACACTATTACTTACAATTTGTTGATATTTAACATTATACTCTGCTGTGAGTGCATTAACCTTATCTACTCGTGTCGTAGTATTTATTATTTTTTGTAAATACATATGAAATATGCGGTTCCAAAGATCATGAAGATGTGAAAAAAATCACGGACAATTATTCTTTTTCGATGATATATCTACACTTACACAATGAGATTAAAAAAGAAAAAAATAAGCTTGATAAAAACTCTTATTTTTGACAATAGAACTCTAATATTGTAAATGATTTGCTATCTTTATGCCAGTGTCTTTCGATCCTATTGTAATTTATTATTTACAGTTAATTGGATGTCAGACTGCAAAAATTGAAAAGAATGATTGTAAAGATTTAATAAGATATATATTATTTTATGTAGCGTAATTACAGTTACACAATCTGTCTATTTCATGTATTTCTTCTTTTTTAATTTAAACATGCCTTTTTTTAAACTTTTAACACTAACACTGTACAATTTGTATATTCACAAATTTAAAGAAATATAAATGTATTATGTAATCACTTCACCATGTAATCCCTACACTATGTAATCACAGAGGAACTTGGATAAGGCCGAGATTATCTTTTCTTTTTCACAGGCTGATATCGATGATTTTTATTAAGTTGAATTCCCGAGTGTTTAAGAATTACTCTCTTTGAAATATTTAATAATTAAAAAATGTACAGATAGACTAAATTATTTTTGAGAAATTTGAAAGAAAAAACTGTTCTTAGCAAAACTTTTCGACAACAGATCTTGCATGTCTTGTCGAAAGGGTTCCAGAGAATTGCTATTATTAGGTACATGAAGTTGCCAAAAAAATGGACATTCTGTCTTAGTTCAAAATAAAGTGTCTACAAAATTACTTTCTTTATTCCATGTTATGCAAAACAATCCCACACAGTTAAGTACATATGGTTATCAGATCCTCCATCCATTAATTCTCGATTAGGAGCAATATGTGCTCAGCATGTATTCTTTAGGTCTAGTGAAGTATCACATTGCCCATCTTGCCGAAGTCGCAATTACTTTCAGTCACTCAATTAAGTGAAAAAATACACTTTATTGCCTAGATATCAAGAAAAATTATGCTTAAATAAAAGAATGCATTTTTTTTAATTCTAAAAATGATGTACATATAAATTTGAATTTTTAAGTCAGCAACAAAATTTTATCAGTATTGCTTTTTCCTTATTAATTTTTTTTATTATATATTTTTAAAAGTTGTTTTTAGAAGTATAGATAGATATCCTTTCAAAGAAAGGAAACATGCCAAGAAAACCTATCTGGAGAGCGAACTCAATAAAAGCTGAATTAACGTTAATCTGTGAAACTTCCCCGAGATTTTTGCACGGCAATTAATGTCTACAGTTAATTGGGTTTAAAACAAAGGTACAAAACTAATTATTTAGAATCCTTTGCACCCATTCTTTTTTTTTTTGGGGGGGGGGGGTCATATTTATCAATTACTGTAAAAAACAGTAAATTAAAGAAATAGACAGTTATAAAAATAATTAATTTTACAATGCTGTGGGAAACTAAATCGTTAGTAGAAATAAGCTGTCTTTCAACTTTTGTTTTACGTATTTCCATAAAATTCTATTTCCCTTTTGTATAAATTAACTTCGGGTACGATATGACTTGGTAATTCTGGAAGTACTGCGAGTTGAATTATTGGGAAAAGGGTACGAAATTCCCGGAAGTTGGTATCATTTCCTGGTTAAACAAGAGGGGGGAGGAGTACATAATGAGTAGAGGTATCACACTGGTAATTGACCGATGAAAATAAACTTAGTCAAATATCAAATTGATTTTCCTTTCTTTTGAGACGTTTTTCTATTCTCTTCCAATCCTTTTTTACAACTTTTGTACCTGTGCCTAGTAAATTTTATGTACTTTTTGAACAAATAAAGTTTTTTTTTTAAATGAGCTTTTTTCGGGCATGGGGGGCTACAACCTGTGATGCACTAGGAATGTTTATAAAGACATTAAAAAACGCGTGAATTTGAGGTAGCCCTGTTTGCAAATGGAAAAAGTCAGAAAATGCCGCGTAGGTACCGTTTTGTGTGTGAGGATGTTTTAGCTAGTGTGACAGGTAATGTTTAACATCTCCTGTTAAATATTTTTTTTTCAAGTAAACAATTACCAGGTTCTTTTTTTACGATTTGTTTGGTGAAAACATTTACCGTTGTGATACCTAGACACATCCTGATTGGCTATGTTAATATTTTCATTTTAATGTAAAAATTTCACTGATAGAAATAAATGAAGGAATGTATCAAGTATTTTTCTTTAACCAAAAAAAGCTGAAAACCTAGGATCCACCCTCCTGAAATCAAAATCTACTGCCGTAAACTGTCTTGCCAGCGTTTGGGGAATACGGGTGATTTGCATCAATTACACTTTTATTGACTTCATCGGGCGCGTCAATCGGACAAGATTTCTTTGAATGTACATGTTTACTGTTCATATTTTTGTTACATCTTGAAAAATAAATATTTTCATTTATGTATTAATTAATATACTGTCACATCAAATAAATATACATATGCGATACATGTAGTAGTAGAGTATATGTAAAACATGTAACTTAGTAAAATGCAATAAACTTCAATGGATTTACATAATTAACAATTTCTCAGATGTAAGTTTGCGCTTTCAGGTTTGATAGATAATATATTAAGATGCTTACAAAATTTTGAAATAACGGTTTTATAGACGTAATTAAGATCAGATGTTATAACACCCAAAGCACCATTATCGAATACAAGTCGTAAATAATAAATTACAGTTAGGAATAGAAAATACAGGCATATGAAAAGGAAGGCGATATACTAGTATATATTTTTTTTTATTTAATTTTTAAATGATTTACATTATTTGATTTTTTAAAATTAAAAGCTTAAAACAAGTTTTAGAAGCTTTGCTTTTGCGTTAGCTTTTTCTAAAGTCTATTTTTTCTCTTTTATGACCCCATGATGTTAGTGTCGATAGGTCAACTAAAACGAATAACAGTCAATGATTTTTAATCACATCTTTGAAACCTAAATATCGGTAACTGCTGCATGAAAGATAATGTCACTCTATGCAATTGTAGCAGAGTACACATATCTACAAAATGTAAATAGCTAAGGCGACTTATGATTTTTTAGGGCTTAGATTTTGATGGTGAAAAAATATGGAACTTACAGCTTGATTTAGGTCAGAATATTATGACATGGCCGCAGCTCTATCCAATACAAGGGTTCGATTACAAATGTAACAGCGGGGATTCATGCACCGGAAAAGAAAATGATGAAATGATAAGAAACAGACCATCTCAACTTTCTCTCACAACCTATTGACGCTAAATCATTCATTTATCTTGAAAACAATGAATTTGTTTTCAGGTTCTGTGTGAAAACAGTTTATTTTTCCGTTTCCGGTTACATGTGTATTATCCCCACATGAGGATTTGTGTGTAAGGCAGTTTTGAAATTGGCGGTATCGGATATTTGCATTGTGCCCAGTGGCTTCTCCACTTCAAAGTTGCAGGGAACACGAAGCAAGTTAGAGAAAGAAAACCAAGTTAGACCGCCCTTCAATAATAATAATGATTGGATTTATATAGCGCTTTTCTAGCATAAATGCTACTCAAAGCGCTTTACAATCATTATTACCCCAGCAGACCTTAACAATCCAGAATCTTTCTCAGTGCAAGCTGCCGTAATCAGCGCTAGAACACTAACATTCTGACAATATCTTTCACTGTCTATAGCCAGGTACCCCTTTTACACTTGGTTGGAGTGAGGAAATTCGTGTAAAGTGCCTTTCCCAAGGACACAACGTCGACTTGCCGTGGCCAGGATTCGAACTCACAACCTTTCGGTTTGGAGTCCGGCACCTTAACCACTAGGCTACCGACGCCACAATAGGTGAACAAAATTATTTCAGGAGTGGTTTAAGTGACGACTGGATATATAAAAGTGACTGTTTTCTGATGAATGGAGAAATAAGGAAACCAAAACCAAACATTGAATAATAAAGGTAAATTTATAATTATATATGTATATATGTTACAATAAATGTAATTGAGGTAGTGTCTGGCATATGAATTCTATCCTTAACTACAGTACTAGTTCCATTAGGATTTCGATCCTTGGTCAAGGTGGTTGTTTTCTTTATTGTGTGAAATACTAAACACTTTAGCGATCATTTTATTTGCAGTAAAACTACTTGCATGTACATATTATCATTTAACTCTCTGAACTCCCCTTTTGGCATTAGTAATTAGTGTTTTAGTAGCAAATGTCCTGTCTGAACTAATCTGCATTCAAAATCATGTTTCATGCAAACGTATATGATCTGGATTTATATGAGAAAAATTTACATCATCCTCAAAAAAAATTTATCTTGTCTTAGTTTGTCTAAATGTGTGTGTAGACTGGGGGTATATATACGTGTTCTTTAGATGAATGAATTTTCCATACGAAAAACCAACGGAAAAACTATTTTTCGATTTTACAAAAATTGTACAAGCAACACTGCTCGACTGTGGTGCGCAACATGTATTCCGGCGTGCCTGAAGAAATAAATGCCCATGGGATTTGAAAAATTGAAAGTTTAAAAATAATTATATGAGATGATTTACGAGTTTAAAAATTTTATCAATAGGTCAACAATGGATTTGTTAAAAGAAATGGCGGCCAAATTTCCTTTGGACATGTTTGAAATGCATTCAGCAAGTGTTCAATGGCATCAGCCTTAAGGAAAGCATAGAAGTGGAGCTTCGGTCAAAGAAAATAAATGTGATAGATGTGTTTGAAATCAAGCTGTTCGACAATAATCAAGAGAGGGACTTGCCTCCTTCTCCTTTTTTCTTCGCGGATATAGACTGGACAATACAGTTTTCAACGTACTTTGAGATATTGTTTGTGACGTCACCATGCTACTGTATGCGCATTGAACCCCCTCCCCTCGTTGAATACGCTTTTAAATCAGTCAAAAAAACTGTATGTGTTTGTATAGATTCATTGTTGTTTATTTATAGATTAAATAATAATGTATTTCATCATTAGTATATTGAGATAAAAATGTCCCTCGAAAGTCATTTATTGAATAAGATGTAAAATGTATGTTTTTTTCCTGTAAAAAGTGTATATTGTATCAATTTATTTTTAGATGTTTATTTTCTATCTGCTAATAATGAATGTAAAATCTAGTATGTTAATGATAGTTGCTTTGGCTTTGAAATACTGAATGTACAAATCACCAATGTGAGTTTAGAGAGGAAATTTGCTCTGTAAATTTTTGCTATTTTCAAATTGTAATTGTTGTAGTGAATACTGTATCATTGATATTCTTTGGGAGGAAATTTACTCCGATTAATATTGTTATATCAAGGATAGTCGCTTTTGAATTGACTACTGTATGCTAACTGTATCAGTGTCATTTTTTAGAGGAAATTTACCCTGTATATTTTTGCCTTTTTCAAATTGTAATGTGGTAGTGAACACTATATCAGTGATAGTCTTTGGGAGGAAATTTACTCTGTAATATCTAGCTGCGTAAACGATGGTTGATTTGGCATTGAAATACTGAATGTACAATGCACCGACGTGAATTTAGAGAGGAAATTTACTCTCTAGATTTTTGTTAATAACAAACTGTAATGTAAGTAGTGAACACTCTATCAGTGAAATTCTTTGGGAGGAAATTTACTCCGTAAAGCCTTGTTATCTAAAGTATAGTCGCTTCTGAATTGACTACTGTATTTTTATTGTATGAATGTCATTTTGAGAGGAAATTTCCTCTCCAGATTTTTGCTATTTTCGAATTTTAATGTAGTTGTGTACACTATATCAGTGATATTCTTTGGGAGGAAATTTACTCCGTAAAATCCAGCTATGTTAACGATAGTTGATTTGGCATTGAAATACCGAATGTACAATACACCGACGTGAATTTAGGTAGGAAATTTACTCTCTAGATTTTTGTTAATAACAAACTGTAATGTAAGTAGTGAACATTCTATCTGTGAAATTCTTTGGAGGAAATTTACTCCGTAAAGTCATGTCATATAAAGGATAGTCGCTTCTGAATTGACTACTGTATGTTTACCGTATGAATGTCATTTTGAGAGGAAATTTCCTCTCTAGATGAAAAGTAGTTGTGTACACTATATCAGTGATAGTCTTTGGGAGGAAATTTACTCCGTAAAATCTAGCTGTGTAAACGATGGGTGATTTGACTTTGAAATACTGAATGTACAATGCAGCGACGTGCATTTTGAGAGGAAATTTACTCTGTGGAGTTTTTTTTTTATTTTGAAATATAGTGGTGAACAATGTATCAGTG
Source organism: Saccostrea cuccullata (assembly GCF_032062105.1). Taxonomy (NCBI): domain Eukaryota; kingdom Metazoa; phylum Mollusca; class Bivalvia; order Ostreida; family Ostreidae; genus Saccostrea; species Saccostrea cuccullata. The sequence goes on along the minus strand of NW_026933639.1, from coordinate 25,890 downwards.
ATGTTCTTTGGGAGGAAATTTACTCCGTAAAATCTAGCTATGTAAACGATGGTTTCTTTGGCTTTGAAATACTGAATGTACAATGCACCGACGTGAATTTAGAGAGGTAATTTACTCTGTAGATTTTTGTTAGTACTAATTTGTAATGTTAGTAGAGAAAACTGTATCAGTGAAATTCTTTGGGAGGAAATTTACTCCGTAAAATCTAGCAATGTAAACGATGGTTGATTTGGCATTGAAATACTGAATGTACAATGCACCGACGTGAAATGAGAGAGGAAATTTACTCTCTGGATTTTTGTTAGTAACAAACTGTAATTAAAGTAGTGAACACTGTATCAGTGAAATTCTATCGGAGGAAATTTACTCCGTAAAATCTAGCTATGTAAACGGTGGTTGATTTGGCATTGACATACTAAATGTACAATGCACCAATGTGAATTTAGAGAGGAAATTTACTCTCTAGATTTTTGCTATTTTCAATTTGTAATTGTTTGTAGTGAATACTGTATCAGTGATGATTTTCGGGAGGAAATTTACTCCGTAAAATCTTTTTATATCATGGACAGTCGCTTTTGAAATGACCACTGTATGTTAACTGTATCAGTGTCATTTTTGAGAGGAAATTTACCCTGTAAATTTTTGCCTTTTTCAAATTGTAATGTGGTAGTGAAAACTGTTTCAGTGATAGGTTTTGGGAGGAAGTTTACTCCGTAAAATCTAGCTAACGATGGTTTGCGTTCTTTAAACTTTTAATATTCGCACCAATAAATATCTTGTAAACTGTGTTATTTGTTGAGTTTTGTCAATACCTAAGGGCAATATGCTTAAAACAGAAAAAAAGATTTTCTGTTTTGATTTTGGAATGCGTTAGTATATTTTACATCAAGATGCCTCATAAAATCGTACTTTCGCAAGGGCATACACTGCATAGATCTGAACCATTTTTTGAATGTAGATAAAGGATATTTTTCTTAACTTGAAAAGTGCTGATGCTAAATCGAAAGCTTGATTTGATAAGTGCACAAAATATTTGGTAAAAGTCAAACATATTTCGACATTGGCTTATTTATCTGAAAATTTAACTATCGAAACGCGAATTCTATTCAAAGCAGCAGCACCTTTCAGAAACTACAAAGTATACAGAAACAATTACAGTAATAGCTTGAAATTTTAATTTCCACTAGGGTATGCCCTTGCAATATTGAAATTTGTTAATGACCTACATTCAGTACACAAACTATGCATTCATCTCTTGACTGTCCATCGATGGGACTGAACTTCAAACAGTACAGAGAGGGTTGTACTATGCTATTTCCATAAGTATTAAAGTTCTGTGATAATAAAACAGCTTCACAAAAATAAGTTCAATTTTAAAAAAAATACCCCTTTTTTGCACGGCTATTTCACGTTGATTTCTGAGTAGGCAGTAACCGTGTTGCGTACATGGTCAAGCTAACTGTTTATACGTGGAGCATGTGCTTATGTATTGAATGAATTTAGAGAAATAAAAAAAATTCATAGATATTTTTACACAAACAAGCAACAGCCACGGAATATTAAAAGACTCCATGTGAAAAATACTCTGAAAGAAGCTGATTGTCATAAATCAATATTCAGATTCCAGAGTTAAATGTACGTATATAACATCATCTGATAATAATGTAAGTATGGTTATTTGATATTAATCAACAAGCGTACGTATCATATCATGAAAGGATGTTGTCTAATGACATTGCAAATTTCATTACACATTATTCATTAACATTAATAAATTCAAATGATTAATGTACATATTTCGGACTATTAAATTGCTTTTTATGAATATAAATGTATGTACTGAAACTAAACAAAATGAGATATTTGATATACATTGTTTTGCTTACAATAACCAGATTCGAAAACCACAAAAAAGAAAATCAGAATGTACATGTACTTTTATATATGAAAAATATGTTATATAAGAAACTACTGTTATGAACAAGATTCTTGAATCATTGATGAAAGCAGGAGCGTTAAACATTTTAAGACACTACAATTTAATGATACGGCAGATTAAACTGCCAAAAAGCTTTGAAAAGATGACTGTCAATCCGAATCCAACAGATTGTACACAACATCATGAAAAGTATTTCATCTCCTTCTTTTACTATACTGCCATCCTGTGTAAAAAAAACATAAAACTTTTAATTTTGTCTTCTGGAAGAGTTTTCACAGAAAAAACAATACGGTGTATGTTCTTAAGGTACTCCGATGGTTCTGGAAACCAAGCATTTACTAACTTAAAATGAACATGAAAATTTCCCTGACTTTTAAAAGTAACGCGTTTTTACCCATTCTAATTCTTCAAACTTTATCTTTCAAGATAATCATATTATATAGAGAAAATTAGCAAATCTCAAATATATTTTCAGGAATTGCAAATAAAAACACCTATGCATTTTCCAATTCAAATTTGACCAATTAAAACATTTTAAAAATAAAAATTATAAGCATCCAGGCTTTTGAAGAAATTTCATAGTTTTTATGCATATAATGTACTTTAATTTCTTTTATTTACTTCCATCATTTTATCATGCAAAGTGTATAATGATTTTCCTGTCATTTCAAAGCTTCATAAATCAATTCTAATTCCAGTTCCTATTAATTAACATCGTTGTCTATTTTTAGCTTAAAATGAACTTCAAATTCTTGATATATGTTTCACTTTTAATAAAGACCTTTCCGAGAACTGCAAAAAACATTGAAGAACATTGAGAGGTATGTTATTCTCGAAAGAAATTATTTCATTTTAAAGTTGATTTTTTTTTTTAAGATTTTTAAATTAAATTTTAAATTAAAGAGTTGCCCTTCCTGACTGAGGATCGGAGTCCCTTAACTAAAGAGATTAAATACCTGTATAGAGGCCTAAATAATGTTGCTCGGTATGCTACAATTTAATACATTTAAAATATACCTTAAATAAAACTAGTGGGTTTTTGCGATAACAAATATTTTTGTTTGCACTATTGGGTTTCCGTAATTTAAAACATACATATTTTTAATGATAATATATAGTTTGGTCTTCTAGCTAAATTAATTTAAGATTTACATTATAAACCAAACTGATCAAACTAACCAGATACTACTGGAATGAAATACAAAGATAAAGAATTGTAGTAAATCTCAAATGCTCATAAAACAATGAACATTTAGAGTAGAGCAAAAGAGAAAACAGAAAATTTGATGTTTGAATAATTGCGTAAAACTGTGTACAAAAAACATAGTCAGCATTTAACATAATGACGATACGGACAGGATTATAGTAAATGTATGTAATAATATATATAACGTCTCAATATATATTTTTCAGTAACTTTAATTCGATCTGAATGTAACTTCCGACGTATAGAACGCAGTCTTTGAATGTCAGATAAATCATTTCTGTACGTTTCAGTATAGATTATGGCAATGTTTCCAACTTTTATATTTCAAACTGTTTTTAAAAGATTCAGTCCTCTCCTTTCTCCATATACGTTCTAACTTTAGAAATTCTGAAATATAACATCTTTAAACTGCTACATTTTATTTTTGAAATTTTGAAACTATTTTCAATTGGAAATAAAGAAAAGGCACATCAGTAATAGTTATTAAAAGTTTTTTTTTCGCAAATGTCAACTGAATGGCAATTTTTTCAAAAGAATAGAAATGTGAAAGATTATTCTCTAACTGAAAGTCTGGGATTAATATTTCTTTGAATTACCGCATCTCTCTGTATTACAGCTAGAAGACTCTTCCATTGCTCCACTGCAGTCGGTCCCTCCATTTTGTGGGAAAGGGTTGTTACAACTTCTGCTTCTAGACCTAGTTCCACTACCACAGGTTTTTGAACAGGTTGACCAGGCTCCCCATGAACTCCAACCACCATCAATGCCTGTTATCATGAGATACATAGCAGAATTTCGATTTAAAGCAGGGTCCACTGAAATATGTATGCATGTACAAATGCAAGGGTTGATATTTGTTGATCAATTTGCAACTTGAAAATGCATTGCCGATATTTCAATTCCATTTTCTGCAAAAATATTGGAGATTTGATATTTTTCCTAACATAATATGATTAACTTGAATCGATAGCTGTAATAAAATACTGTGGATAAATTTACATAAATTTGTAGATTCAGAGATATTTTTATGAGTATTTTTGATTACTTAACTGCAAAATTTATGTGCATTTACCGTTCATAGAAATTATTATCGGGTGTGACCGGTCGGCAGGGGATGCTCCCTCCTCCATGGCACCTGATGCCACCTCTGATGTTTCGGAGGTCCGTGTTTGCTCTTCTCTTATTTTGTATATTGTTTAATGGATTTCGAGAATGAATACTGTTCGTTATCTCCATATCCTTCCTTATACGTTTTTACACTGCTAGACTTGTCTTTAAGGAAAGGAGTGGCACGGTCATTTTGCGCCAAGGTCATGAGTCGATTCAAATCGAAACATCACTTGGCTTTTTTCGTTTAATTAAAATATTAAATGACTTTTATTTAATGACTGAGAATAATAAGAACTTCCAGGATATTAAATAACGTAAACTTCGTTGTAGAACCTGGTTCTCAAACAAAAGAATCTCTATTATCATACCATCAGAAGTGACATATCCGTGTATCTAATATGGATTGGTAACACTTCAGCATCGATTTTTTTTTTTTCATTTTTGTAAAATTTTTATTAGTTATTCTTTTTTCGGGGGGGGGGGGGGGTCATTTTGCCCCTATCATCATGTACATCTATATGTAATTACTTTTTATATAGGCCATTAGTGCGCATCCTCCTACACTTTTCTTAGGAAAACAAATTAAAAATACTGGTATTTTCGCTCGTTTTATTTTCGTCCGTTCACACTTGCAAACAATATTGCCCCGTTTTATTTTCAGCCATTCACACTTTTTATGAAGAAATCCATTTTTTCTTTGCATTTGCCCTGTCTTAAATTCGCTCACTTATTTTTTAGGGCGAAAGGAGCAATAATAAAACTGGGGCGATTTTTTTCTTGTATTCAGCAGTTTGGAGAAAATGTACATTGTCAATATGAAACTGTTGCCCTCCCCACCCCTTTGTCCCCAACCTTTTGATTTTGTACATTTGAAACCAAAAAAATTTCAGAATTGAATAAAAATGGTGCCAATATGACACATCTAGACAAGCCCCCCCCCACCCCCCTCCTTGCCAAGAAAAAGTGTCTCGAGTTCGAGCACTGTATTTTGCAAGGGCTTTACCCCCTCCCCATTTGAAAAAAAATTTCTAAGGACTGTTACGTAATGAATTGTCTTGATAATTAGTGATGCAGAAAAGGATACCTTTTAAGTCAATCTCAATTCAGACATTAATTTTTAGACAACTGTAAAATCACATATTTTCGTTGGGTCGATTTTACGTGGTTTAAGGAAAAGATTTTGGTTTGTGGGGATTTCATTTCGTGGATGAAGAACTTTTTAGTAGTTGTGCATATGAAAATTTGCATTTCGTGGTGAACATAAATTCATGCGTCTCTTCATAACACGAAGACAACCAAAATTAAACCCCACGAAAATTAGTGATTTCACAGTATTTAGATTGATATTATGCATGTAAGTTCCGATAATATTTTCACTGTCTGATGGCAAATCTGATCTCGTATGTATTTCATTAAAGTTAAATCATATAGTTAAAAAAGCCACAGCTGCTTCATTCAATCATATTTTTTAATATCATTTCTTTTTTCATTTTCAATAAAAATCATTTAAAGAATCTAAAAAATCATGTTATATTAACTTCTTTCAAATGTTATCTATATGTTTGTTTATTCTACTTGTATTTCTTTTGTTTGAGGTAAAACAAATATATATCTTAATGTTCCTTAATACATTTCCTTTTTTATGATGAGTAGAAAACATGTTAAGACCAAAAAAAAAAAAAAAAAATTGAGCTGCTATTCTAATTCTAAATAAAATGTTTGCTAATTGAAGTGTTTTCCTAATCTAAAAACCAAGTTTCTTTCCTGATGCTTTAAATAAAGTTTTCAATTTGTAAGGTTATAAAACATTACCACCCCCCTTCCCCCAATACTATTATCGTACTGAATAACATGTTATCTAAATATTGACTGCTTCGTTTGTAGAACCTTTTTTTTAATTATTACTAGGTGTTTTTAATCAATTAAAAGGATCAAGCTATTGGAATGGGGAGAAAAAAAATTATTATTAGAAAAAAGGAAATGGGAAGGGTAGCCCCCTCTTTTTACATACAATGTCTATACTGTTTTAATTCGTGTAAATTGAAATTACTTTCTTGACAATTTCCCTTCAGTGAAAAGTCTGCAGTACTTTGTCAGGTGTCCGACATTCCGAAAATGTTCTATACTAAGCGTAAGAACACTGGTATATACGATGGTGTTTAGAAAATAGCCATTGAGTGGGTTGGTACATGTAACCATGCATATGGAGAACTGCTTTTACGAGTCGTTTGGCATATAGGCTTCGGGGGCAATAAGTAACTATACCCCCACTGCCGCACAATATGTTACACATCGTGACCGAAGTCAATATGAACCAGGAAAACAGCTGCACCTGTACCCTCGTTTGTTGCAGCTGTCCACTTTACAGGTCCCGCTCTGACAATCATTATTCTCACAAACCCTCACTAAGGAAACAAAGATTCAAATATGAGGATTTCGGTTATGTATCACAGGGTCTTTTTTCAATCATTCGAATTTCAACTCATTAATTCAAATAAAGAGTACATTTCAATTATAGATGAAATCATCTTTTTTTATAGTTAAGGAGATTTTAAATTTATTGTACAGTTAAAAGAGTTATGATACATCGAAAAAACAAAGTAAATGTGAGCAGCAGGTATCAATTAATTAGCATTTATTTTAACATGACGATTATCCTAGAAATTAGGGGATAGGAAAACTCTAAGCTTTTATTTTATTTTTTAAATATACAGTTTCATTCAATTGTTTTAAAAAAAATTGTTGACTGTAGATATTTTTAGCTTTTGCTAATCTAACATGCCAAAATATTTATAGTTTAATTTTCCCTAGTCCTACTCGAGAAAAATTAATCTTAGAATTTGGAGATGTACTACGCCTGTCGTGACATTAGATTTCCAGTGTCTTATCAAAAAGATCCGAAACTTTCACATAAATGTGCCGAGCGCTCGGTGAAGTAACAGATTCTACATTCTACATTCTTTGTCCCCCGCTGAAAGTTTGGGATATGAATTTCAATTTGTGTGTCCCTCCGTCTAACTATCCGTCCGTGTATAGTGCTGAATGTCTGTAACGTTTCCGTTTGCATGCAATATCTCGAGAAGCCGTTGAACATTGCAATGAAATTATACCAATGATTGTAGCCTAGTAAAGATCTCAATTAATTTTTAGGTCAAAAGTTCAAAGGTAATAAATACAAAAATGTCTTTTTTAAAATTTTCTTTTCCATGTGATATCTCAAGAAAACTTTAAGGCTTTGCAATGATGTTATTTTTATCTCAACTCCCTATGGCGTACCAACAGGTTGATCTGCGCCCAGAGCACCTGTACAATTGTTACTCACCTGGAATTCGACCTCAAATGATCAACCGAGTGAACAACAGAGCATACTGCAAAAATACCGACCTCAAGGCATTTAAAGGACAGTGCATGACAGGGATCTTTTCCTGACCATACATAGGAAATGAGAACAAACTGACAGGGGAAGTCCATTGAAATTTCTCTCTTAAAATGTACGTATGTGGTCGAAAACAACGTCTTATTTATTCACATAGAGTTTTACGATTTCATTTCTAAGTATCAAATAATTGGTCTTTAGGAAACTAAAACTGATGATTCGGACAATATACACTGAACCAAACTTTTAAGTGTTCATCCAACATTCTTTTTTAAAGTTTTTAAGAACAAATGCATACAATAGATAATTTTGTTAATTCGTGGTTAATGGACCAGTGCATATTTAAGTTCGCTGTTGCAAAAATTTCCTGTAATAATCTCGTCAGAATTTAAAGCAAAGTGTCAAGGAAATAATGTACCCTCAAAATGAAAATTCACACAAAAACCTCTCTATGGAATAAAACCACCACTCGCTCTATTTACTACAAAAAATCTTTACTGTTGGATACCATGTACCCCTAAATAAGAGATAAGCCCATCTTCTGCCACACCTACTGCATAGATCAAACCGTTGAAATTGTGTGGAAGGGAGGGGGGAGGGCTCTGACATTCCTTATAAAAATCCCAGATGTGTTCAGTGTGATTCAGATCTGGGAATTCGACAGTGTATGATCATACAGATGCCTTTTGATCAATATCTTAGGGTCTTTAGCACGTAAGTGCACCACTTTAAGGATGATTCAGACTGCTTTTAGACTTCACGAGCACCGATTTCTTATCATTTTCATACGATTGAAATTGTTTGTTTTCATATTTTCTAAGATTGTTCAAGGTAAAGAACAAAATTCACTTCTTATTATATTTGGCCCCGAGAATTTCCATAGATTTAAGTTTCAACTGAATCAAAACTTTATAGTGGAAATAAATGTTGGATATATGCATGCTTAAAATATAAGCTAAAATTTTAAGAATGTGTCCCCGTTTAACTATTTTATGGCGGTCAAAACATGCATGGAATGCGTATTTCCGGAAAAATCGTTAAAAATCAACTACTTAAAGGCATTTTTCAATAGGTCCGCATCATAACACCACTTTGAAATTTTCTCAGATGAAATATTGATTAAAAAGCATTCTTTATGCAAAAATTTACGATGGTGTTATTTTGCGGACTATGTTTATTTTTTAAAAATGTGTTCATTTTTAAACCACCAAAACACATGAATAAGACAGAATGGTGCTATAAGACGTAATATTACTCGCCAGTTATCGCTGAGAAATCGTAATTTTATAGGATGAATTCTTCACATCAATATTACGAATATCAGTCAATGTTATTTTATACATGTAGTTGCAATGGCTTTGTCTAAAAAGTCTTATTCATAAAAACAGTTAAGAAATACAAGTACGTCATTTTAAAAAATAATGACGTCACAATGGGGGTGTAACATTTTTTATATTTTAAAATATAGATCTATAGGCCTAAATTGTGCAATTTAATATGAAGCGTAAGAAATATATACTTACATTGTACCGTAATAACAAAAGGACAGAGGATTGAAAAATTAAAGACACTTTTTTATTGTTAAGAATCACAGAGTATACATGTGTTCCAAGCATAGAACAAAACGCCTTATGTCTATGTTTCAAGAAAGCATTTTCAAAACTTAAATACTTATTAAGACACGCATTTTGTATATATTTGCTAAGAAATTGACAATAACCAGCGTATTGCATTGGTTAGAGCATAATGCTCTATAGAGTCGCTAAGTAAGGCATTGATCTTTACATCGGATTCGAATCCCACTGTGGGACGTGAACACAGGTTCTTCGGATGAAACCGTATAAACCGAGGCCCCGTGTCGCAGTAGGTGCTGGCACGAAAAAGATCCCTCCCTGCTCAAAGGCCCTAAGTGCTGAGCATAGGACACAATTTGTAGCCCTCCACCGGCAAGTGGTGGCGTCTCTATATGAGTGAAAAATTCTCGAGAGGGACGTTAAACAACAAACAATCAATTAATCCATTCTAACCATAAACATAATTATACTCTTCCAACCTTAACTTTTTACTTCTCTCTCTCTCTCTCTCTCTCTCTCTCCCTCTCTCTCTCTCTCTCTCTCACACACACACACACACACACACCCTTTTTGTTATGTAAAAAATATACACTTGATTAATAATCAATGAACTTAACAAATGCTGAGTGTACAAATATATTTTGCTTATCAATGATGATAAGTGCTTCGGTCTTATACACATGTATTTATGAAAAAGTGACTAAAATATTTCAAATCATGATATTGTTCTCACCACTTTTATCATTATATAGACCATAGAAAAAAACAACATGTAAAATATACAGTGGCGTAGCATGGTTTTTGGTCAAACCTGAAAAATTTGACAAGTAAAAAAAAAGAAAAAAGAAAGAAAGAAGAAAAAAGGAAAAGGAAAAAATTGCCCAAAGTCGAAAATCCTATTTGGGGAGGGGGGTGAACTTTTTCTCAGTGTCAACTACTTTTAGTACCAATTCTAATACTACATTTTCGGTACATCACTAAAGGGGGGGGGGGGCAACCAAGCTTTCAATTAACATTTCCTTAAGTATAAGTAAGGTTGGGAAAAAAGTGGGGGGCCAGGCCCCCTGGCCCCCACTATTGCTACGCCCCTGATATTTCAATTTTATTATCTGGTAAGACCGCCCCCTCTTAAAAAATAAATTCTAAAGTGATCTGTCCTTCAAGGGGGCTGCACCCTGTTCCATTCTTTTGATTGTATTTTCAAAAGCAAAACTGATATATAGCAAAGTACCAAAAATGATGACATGTGAAGGGAGGGGGGGGGGGGTAATGCAACGTTCAAGAATACTTTGTGGAGTACAGTGTAGATAAGATATAGGAAGGAAAGAGGTATAAAGGTTTGTTTTGTTTTTATGTTTTTAATCTGTTCCATGGAAGTTGCAGTGTCACACTGTACAAGATTAAATAAAAAACCTGTTTACTTTTCCGAGAATCGACATGCTTTTAATAATGAATAAACCGTGTGGTGCATGTACAGTGTACCTTTCGCTCCTTATTTACTACGGGGGTGAAATTAAGTACAAGTTCGTATTTAGCTCATCTACGTACCAACCGATATATCTAGACAAATTGCACCTCTTGTATACAACGTTGTGAAGAGGAACGATAACACAAAACCTTGACTGTAAATGTTAAATTCGGTCTGTTCAATACGAGTATCACGTAGATTCTGGTTATATATCTGCATGTATCAGAACAATAGCTCCACAATTTTGTTTTATGATAACATGAACATACTTCGAATTCTCTGTTGGAATATTGTTTTTAAAAATAAAATAAGAAAGCCAAAAGCCGGCGAGCCACACCGACATGCACACTAACTACAGAACTGACCATGTAGTTTTATGGTGACCGTGGTCCATTACATTTTTTTTTTCAGACCAGCGAGCACAGGTCTTCAGCTACATGCACACTAAATCATTTTCTATAACAACTTCAATCATAATCCTGTTAGTCGTTTACAAAGTTTGGTTATTACATGTACGACCGTTTTTAAAACTTATGCACTGAATCGAAACGATAAACTACTGTTTACATGTACGAGAAATATTATACATTTATTGATCGAGTTCGAGAGCAACATGCATTCCGTCGACCTTCGAACCAAACTTAGGTCGAGGGTCGAAAAAACTCATTTTGCCCGAGGACACGGTCAAAAAATGTTTTGTTTTTTTTTTTAAATACCTTTAATTGTTTTTTTTATATGCATGTATCTTGTACTGCGTTCCGTGATATAAACTTCATATCCATCACTGTTTATCACCAATGAAAGCAAATGAGATTAAGGTCCGCCCATAATGTGACTTAAGCGGTCTAACATTTCATCGACAGGTCCAACATCTCACTCAGCTGTCCAACATCAATTTTTATGTCTACTCAGTAAAACATCAAATATGTGATACCTTTTTCGTACGGATTTGTACAGGAACAAATTCCCAAGGACCCTCTCTAAACCAGTGCAAATATTTTTTGGACATTGAGAAAAATTCATTGCAAAAAAGAGCGAATATTGTGCATATTTATATAATTTTCAATGTATGGAGCGTGGCATTTACCCCCGGGAAAATGTTCAAAGACAACACAGTATCACTGAATATATATCGCTTGTAATTATTTCAGAAGAGAAAATACATGTAAATAATATTTTCAGTTAATTTATCATGGCCTTTTAAAATTTTGAGAATACTTTAATTGATTACAAATGGAGTAATATTGTGTAAATTTATATTTTTTAGAATTAATTTCTAAGGGCAGATCACTCTTACTGCAGAAAAATACCTTAGAATCAGAACTCTTTAGTGTTCAGTGTAGATAGGTTTCTTAAACTTAAAACAACATCATTCTTTTCTTCCCACCTCTTAACTATAAGACATACGCTTATATCTTTGAATAAATCTTACAAAAATGTTTCAATAATTAAGCATTGGTTTAACCAAGCAATACATCTCAAATAACGACTTATTTTTATAATAGCAGGGGAGACACATTCTTAAATGTGAGCATTTTTCATCTAATAATAAATTTCATTTACTGATGTGTCGCAAAATTCACAATATCTCAGTTCTTGGAGATCTGACCGAAAACTAATTGGCAGAGAGTAAAAAAATCTTAAATTCAAATAAAAAAAGAACTCTGGAAATGGGATGGTGATGCTTCGTGTTATATAATCACATACATGTAGAATTGGCCGCCGAATAGAGATAGACAAAATAAGTCCAGATAACTCTTTTTTTCTCGGGAGAACAAATGATTATGGTAGAGGAGAGATAATTTTGAGCTGATTCGCAGTCCGGATGTCCCAACTTCAAAGTCAGTTACGTTGAAAAATTTTACTCACAACATAAGAAATTGTAATTCACCGATCGACAAAATTGAATGAGGATCTTTCTCCTTAGGCGTAATTTTGTTAAGTCAACTGTTCATTATAAATTAAGTCATAGAAGCGAAATTGGTTTCAATCAGTATTTAATAAAATGACGATATATCTTTTAAAAAGTGCAATGAGCAGCTAGAAGGACGAAAGATAGAGAAGCAATGACGTCATCAAAAAGGCGAAAAACTGAGTAGGGTCATCAAACTAACGATGAAATAGTAAACTGTTTAAAGTATGATGGTGATTTTTCTCAACACTTCCGGTACCTTTTTGTCTTTTAAATATTTTAAGCGGCATGAATCTCATGGCATCAGTCCACTAACATATGAAAACCCACCAATAAACAACTATTTTCTCTAATAAATATGATTTTAAAAAAGATTTCAAACAAACGAATTGATTCAAATATTTGCCATTAATAATGAAAAATAAATAAGTAAGTATGGTATACTAACACATGTAGTTCAATAAATTGCATTTTGCGTTTGTGAGAAATTTAATGAACCTACATAATGAAGAATGCATGTTAGCTGGAAAGATTTTGAAATATTATACCCATGCTTGTTCATGACGTCGCATAAATCAACGTCAAAATATCACAACGTTAACGTAAACAATGCTACCTTTACAGCTATATAAAACATAAATAAAGCTTTGTACAGGTATATATTGATAATTTCATAAAAATATACACTCTTTAGAAGAACTTAGAGGAATATTATTAATTTTGACACGGGGCCGAATTTTGCGACAAGTGAACCAGGTTCTTTAACACTCTTTAAACCTGGTATGACGTGAAAATTTGAAATCACAAGAAGATCAAGGTAACTTCCGGTTTCGCTAAATTTTGTCCAAAAGTTTCAAATTGTGATAAATTGGCGATGAAAAATGACGCACATTCTATTAAAAAATGTTTATAAATGAGTTTTGAAACTGGTTGTTAATTTTTAAAAGTGATATCGAAGACAATTAAACACTTAAATAAAAGTGAGTAAAACGTGGTGCAAGGATGGTCCAGATATTAACATTCCAACGGCTCTCCCTTCTATCTCAATGGTCATTTTGCCAAAGTTTTGTGTTTTTTTAGTGAAACCAGTTTTTAAATTTTGATAATGATCACAAAAAGATGGAAATTACGCAATAGACGAGCCGCAAAACACGGATTTATTGTTTTTAAGCTTCGTCACGGAACAGTGGTTTTTATCAGAGATATTTTATTTTCTTTCTACAATTGATGAAAAGACTAATTTGTTGTAATAATTTGAAAATATCATACCATTCTATAAACTAGTTTTTAAATAAATGCATTTATTAAAGTGAACACTTAGAAGTTTTGTTAAATGTACACATAACCGGCTACACAATCTTTACGAAAAATAGACAAATTATCAAATAGAAGATCTTGTGGGTTAGTTATAGCAGTACGAGATATTATAGCATGTAAATATTTGAAAAGGGATTGTAAATTTATTTTTCGGTTAAAAAATAACTACATAATACTTATGAAGACGTTGTATTTGGGGTTGTTTACATTCAACCAGAAGGGGATAAATATTTTTCTCTTGATTGTTTTTTTAAAAGTCGAGCAAGAAATTCTAAACATATGGCAAACAACTGTAAATACATGTATGTAGGTTTATTCGGAGATTTCATTGCCAGAGTTGGTAAATTACAAGACTATTATATCTCTGACGACTTTTTGACACAAGTAAACTCCTTACCAGATTCAGTCAGAGATTACACTTCGTTGTTCAATATTTGATGATTATCAGATTCCTTTAGAAAGAGTTCAAGATTGTACCGTAAATAATTTTGGATATAAATTTGTTGAATTCTGCAAAAACTGAGGATTGAAAGTGCAAGTAAAAGTTTGGTAAAGGTTTTTGATAGTAAATAACTGCGCTCGCCCAAACGGTCACACCGTACAACATAATAACATTCCGTTATCTAGAATTTAAAAAAAAAAAACAAATAAGTCTATAATCACTGGAAAAATGTTAATAAAAATTTTCAACTTGCGTTTCTTCTAATTAGCTACATAGAAACTTTTTTTTACATAGTTCAGGAACCAAATAAAACAATATTGGTTATATCTCCTATGCAATTTCTTATATATATTTCAGTAAAATTTGGGGAAAAAAGATATTTATAAGAATTAAAGTGATAGGCTTTTATCTTTATCACAATGTTTTTTTATTTTTCTCAGGAGTCTTACTTGACTTGCATGGCTTGTTTGATCGTATTCGTAGTGACACTGAAGTTGGAGGTGCAATACACACAAGTATAACCTGGACAATAAAAATCTGAAATTAGAAAAAATATTCACGTCAAAATATAAGAATTTTTTGTCATTATTTCAAATATTGTTATTTAACAATAATAAAAGTTTCATAACAAAGCACATAACATTTCATCCAAAATGAATGCCTTCTAAAATGTCCAGCATTTCTCAAGTTTTTTTTTTAATTATTTTGAATGCACATACATATATGCTACAAAAGTAACCGTCAGATATTTATATACGAATGTGCAATACCCTATGTCCATTAAAATAAATAATGCCAGATTTTACACCCATCAAGAAAACCTGCCTAACAGTATAAGATAGCGCCAATTGTTTTCAAGAAAATAAATTTGGCAAGATATAAGAATATATCTTTTACACTACAGGGAGAGAGGAGTGGGTGAGAGTAAGATTATAACAGGTGACTTGTAAAGCCTTTTTGGAAAATGAACATGAGTAAATCTAAATAAGCGAACGTGTACGACTGGGATCTTTGACAAATCATTCTTTATAAATTTTTGTGAGGGTTTTTATTCCAGTTCATTCATACGATGTACGTTTTAAATTATTCATTGTTGGGTAGTGACAAATAAAGAAAAGACACAAGCGTGTTTTATAGAGGGTCGAGTGGAGAACTAAACCTTCACTTTTATAAGTAAAACGTAGAACCTACTCTCCCTTCTACATGTACATTCAACGGAATTAACCACTATTTCTATTGACAATGCGTTCAAATTGTTTACACTATGATTTTTTTTTTGTGGAAATTTTCCGCAAAATTAAGGAATGCGTGTGTATACAATGTAGTTTAAATATAAATACAGGATGATGTCGGTATCTTTGATTTTTTCAGTACCACGTAACCTTCCCCTGACTTGTTTCAGTTTCTATATCAAGTAGTTTCCGGCGCTGACATAACGTTTATTACACACCCATTAATTTCCTGGTTGTTTTTTTTTTCTTTTTGTACAGAATTTAATCCGATTTTCAGGATTACGACTCTGTGGTTTTGTGAATTCATATCATCACTCTATCACTACTAAGTCAAAAACGTACTGACATTCCCATTTCTTACTGACAAACTTAGAAAATTACTGACAATGTGCTGTCGTTACTGTAAAACTTAGACAATTACTGACCTTTTTACTGCCGGTACTGATAAACTTAGAAAAGTGCTGACAATCTTAGTCGGTGCTGAAAAACTTAGACAATTACTGACCCGTTTACTGTCCCTGCTGAAAAACTTAGACAAGTGCTGACATTTACTGATAATTACTGTCCCTATTGTTCTCGCTCTCGGGGAGGCTGCAGTGGTGTGAAATTGATTTTTTTTAACATAGATTATTATTTCATTTATTTGTTTTTTCATATAATTTTTAACTATGTCCAGATGATATCTTTGAAAAAAAAGCTTCTTTGATCTATTTATAGTAAATTGATTTGTAAAAAAATATTTTCAAGAAAAGGGATAAAATTTCAAAACCTTCAATAAGATAACCAATTAAAAAAAATAATAAAAATCTTCCTTTAGTAGTGAGATATGAAATTTTACAGAGGTCTTTTCCTTTTTATATTAAAACAATGTTATTACAAGACATGCATTTTATAATATTTTCTTAAATACACATGTAACATTGACTCACTGACTTCCTTTAATATTAATTTGAAGAATTAAACTGTTAGGTTAGATGCGTTTTATTCAATTTTAATTTAATTTATTCAAATTAGTTTGAACAATTTTAATAAACTCATAGCGCACGATGAGGCCGTGGGTGCCCCCTTTTGAGGAAAGGCGTTTGTTATAGTTTTCATATTATGTGAAATTTTTAATTATGTGGAGGCCGCCCATATTTGTTTTTGTGCAGTAAAACATACCCGAATCCAAGCATTTGCAAGAAGAAACCAAAATTAAAAGACAGACGGGGGATTTAAATTTAAAAAAAAAAGATGAATTTTTATTTTATCCATTGGGCAGGGGGTGGGGGGCTACGGGCCTGCATTGATCATTGATCCTTTTGACATTCATTGATTTAGTTACTGTCCGCATTATTCTTTTGAAATAATGTACATCTTTTAGCTGATTTTCGAATCTGGATTTTCTGGATCCCCACCTGAAAGTGTTATTTTAATTCAAATACATGTAAAACTGTGACTATATTATCATCTTTTGTCTATGCATACTCCTGAAACAAAACTTTAATAGAAATTAATATCAATGTTCTTTTCTAATAGAGTGTCGGTAGACGTTCACATGGATCTAGTTTCTTTTTTTCTTTTCAAATTAAAATGGGGGGGGGGGGCACGTGCGAACTAAATGAAGAACAATGAACATGTACTTATTTATTTTATTAAAGTAGAACGCACAATAAATACTGTCGTGTTTAAGTTTGTACTCATTTTTATCTGTTTAGGTACAACAAATTCATGAATTTAATTAACTTAATAAATTGACGGTTCATAGCTTTGTTCGGTATTGAAACCAGTATCGTGATTTTAATGTAACACTGTGCTTTTTATTCGTCCAAAATTATTCAAGTCTTTTAGCTGGTATCCAGCCGAATTACATAATCATTCAACATACAATCGGAAACTCTGTGAAGCACCTGTGTGTAGAAGAAATCGCCTGAGGCGATCCGAGTGTGTACGGTAGCGGGTAAAGAAGACAGGTGTCACTGCTGCATTATACAGAAGAACACTCGCCGGATTTCACTGGAAGTTAGTTACGCAACATTACGGCGACAGGTAGACTCTTCTTCAAGACAGTTAGAATTTGAGAAATTCAACACCAACAGTACACATACGTAATATCTACAATCTACAATCCCTCAACCTTAAATTAAACTAGTGCTAATTGTAACGGGAACCGTTACAGATGTTCCCCAAACGCTCCCCATTTCCCTTTTGTTGCCTTATTCCCTGTAAGCTTGATTAAATAAGACAAACGCGATACATTTAAGACTTTAACAAAGTTTTACCAGAAGTATTCAATTTAAGCATTGCACGCATGCGCATTTGAATGCATGTGCGTAATGACCATATCATCTTGTCTACACTATTGATATATTTTAATATACTAAATATTACAGCATTTAATCCAAAAATATGTTGAATCTGGTGTATTTGGAATTTTACTCATTTCACGTGCACGCACGTGCATGCATGTGCATGATGACCATTCCCTGCTGTAGGAGTCTATAATATCTATCTATGTTCTGAATCCCATCCTGTTTGGTTGAAAATCAAGGGAGTTATAGCCATTTAAAGTTTCAGCCAATCAGATTGCAGCGCACGTGCATGCGCGTGACTTGATTAAAATTACTATATATCATATTGTAGGATATCCTAAAGCATGCCTTTGTTTTAAATTTCAAAGCATTTCGTCAAAAAACAAAAAAGATATTGAGATTTTTGTTTCAGCCAATCAGAGCGAAGCGCACTTTCATGCACGTGCAAGTATGTTCATGATGACTATACCTTCTTCTAGGAGTCCATTATGTTTGTCTACGTTCTAAATCCCGTGCTGTTTGGTTGAAAAACACGGGAGTTATAGCCATTTAAAGTTTCAGCCAATCAGATTGCAGCGCACGTGCATGCGCGTGATTTGATGAAAATTCTTATATACCATATTGTAGAATATCCTAAAGCATGCCTATGTTTTAAATTTCAAAGCATTTCGTCAAAAAACAGAGAAGATATTGAGATTTTTGTTTCAGCCAATCAGAGCAAAGCGCACGTGCATGCGCGTGAGTTCGTGCGAATTTGACAGTATCACATTATCTACACTACTAATCTATCCTTATATAATGAGTTTCAAATCATTTCATCAAAAAATGTAAAAGTTTTAGCTATATTAAGTATATCAGTCAATTCACTCATTTCACGCGCACGCACGTGCATGCGTATGCGCGCAAAATGACCTTCGTTCCGCACACCTACACTACACACCTATTAACCCTAAAAAGGTTTTAGCTCAGTTGGGTGAACAGTTTCTGAGAACACTCGCGGACAAAAAAGTACCGGAGAACAAATAAAAAAAAATAATAATAATAATAATAATAAGAAACAGAGTAAAAACAATATGTTCCCAAACTCCGTTTGGGGAACATAATAATAAGAAACAGAGTAAAAACAATATGTTCCCAAACTTCGTTTGGGGAACATAATAAGGCAGCAAAATTCAAATTCTCATTTCTCTACTAAGATTTTTACATCGGGCTCGGAGTTGGTTTTCTTCAGAAAGACAGGACTGGGTTCAAGGCGACTAGGGGTACCACACCGGTAATTGACCAATCAAAATGAACTTAGTCAATTGTAGGTCCATACATTAAGCCGATTTTCCTTTCTTTTGAGAGTTTTTTTTAATTTCCTTCCAGGCCAGTTTGACAACTCTGGTACCTGTGCCTAGGAAATTTTATCTACTCTATAAATAAATAAAGTTTTTTGACAGGAACTATTTCTCCAGGGCATAGGAGGCTACTTCCTGGGGTGCTTTTGTGATGTTTATAAAGACATGGAAAACACGTGGATTTGAGGGTAGCCCTGTTTGCATATGCAAATAAATCAGAAAATGTCGTGTACGTACCCTGGTTTTTTGGTGTCAGCTAATGTGACAGGTATTGTTTAACACCCCCTTATCAATATTTTTTCATGAATTCAAACACGTGAGGTTTTACTGGAAAGAAACGTGTATTGCTTTTTAATATACCGAAACTCGCTATTTCTGGGGATTGTGTAATTCTAAAAAAAATTCAGATAAATTTCAATGGTGAAATAAAAGAAGAATGCTTGGTATTAAAATATTAATTCATATCAGTAGAATTGAATGCTATTAACGACATCTGGAGAAATAGGCTTTAAAAGGTTTATATCATATCTTTGTTCGTCTGCACTTAAATTTCAAACACGACAGAATTTGTAATTTTTGCCGTAAAAATTCATAATTTCTATATACTTTAGAGACTTACCGTAAAACTTTCAGGAAACTTTCTATGAAGTCTTTTCTGCACCTTAAGTGAAATTTTATGTCGATCCCAGGTGTTGATCGAGTTTCAGAGAAATTTTCTACGTTGTTATTGATTTTTTTTTTAAGGAGAAGGGGGGGGGGGTTGACTTTTTTATTCTAAGCATTTGTTAAAGTGAGTTTGTAAATACATCTACGAACTTGAGCTGGATTGTGACCTTTGGGTCAAGGGGTCAAAGGTCAAGGTCAAAGGTCAAGGTCATCAAAGCATTTCATAAAGAAATATAAAAGTAACGGCCATATCAAGTATACAAGTCATTTGATCATTGCACGCGCGCGAAGGTGCAATGCATGAAAGCTATATCATCGTGACTACACTTTTAATGTGTTTCTATTCTTTGAATTTTGAAACGTTTCATAAAAAAAATTACGACTATATCAAGTAAATCGGTCATTTAACGCATTGCGCGCGCACACGTGCATGCAAGTCCTTGCATTCAAGTTTGATAGTAGCATAATGTAAGAATCCGTCATATCTATTCATATTCTAAATTTCATCCTGTTTTGTTGAGAATCAAAAAAGTTATAGGCATTTAAAGTTTAAGCCAATCAGATCGCAGCACACGTGCATGGGCGTGGTTTCTTGAAAACTTTTATATATCATAGTTTAGGACGTATTAAGGTATGATTATGTTTTAAAATTCAAAGTATTTTGTCAAAAAACAAGTAAGATATTGAGATTTTTGTTTCAGCTAATCAGAGCAAAGCGCACGTGCATGCGCGTGCATGCATGTGCATGATGACCGTAACTTCTTATAGGAGTCTATTGTGTCTGTCTATGTTCTAAATCTTATCGTGGTTGGTTGAAAAACAAGGGAGTTACAGCCATTTGAAGTTTAAGCCAATCAGATTGCAGCGCACGTGCATGCGCATGCTTTCATGACAAATGTTATACATCATGTTGTAGGACATCTTAAAGTATGCTTATATTTTAAATTTCATACCATTTCGTCAAAAAACGGAAAAGATATTGAGATTTTTGTTTCAGCCAATCAGAGCGAAGCGCACGTAAATGCGCGTGAGTTCTTGCTAATTTGACAGTGTCACATTATCTACACTATTAATATATCCTTATATAATGAGTTTCAAAGCATTTCATCGGAAAATGTTAAAGTTATGGCTATATTAAATATATTAGTCATTTCAGTCATTTCACGCGCCCGCACGTGCAGGCGTATGCGCGCAAAATGACCTTCGTTCCGCACACCTACACAACACACCTATTAACCCTAAAAAGGTTTTAGCTCAGTTGGGTGAACAGTTTCTGAGAACACTCGCGGACAAAAAAGTACCGGAGAAGAAATAAGAAGAAAAAAGAATAATAATAATAATAATAATAAGAAACAGAGTAAAAACAATATGTTCCCAAACTTCGTTTGGGGAACATAATAAGGCAGCAAAATTCAAATTCTCATTTCTCTACTAAGATTTTTACATCGGGCTCGGAGTTGGTTTTCTTCAGAAAGACAGGACTGGGTTCAAGGCGACTAGGGGTACCACACCGGTAATTGACCAATCAAAATGAACTTAGTCAATTGTAGGTCCATACATTAAGCCGATTTTCCTTTCTTTTGAGAGTTTTTTTTAATTTCCTTCCAGGCCAGTTTGACAACTCTGGTACCTGTGCCTAGGAAATTTTATCTACTCTATAAATAAATAAAGTTTTTTGACAGGAACTATTTCTCCAGGGCATAGGAGGCTACTTCCTGGGGTGCTTTTGTGATGTTTATAAAGACATGGAAAACACGTGGATTTGAGGGTAGCCCTGTTTGCATATGCAAATAAATCAGAAAATGTCGTGTACGTACCCTGGTTTTTTGGTGTCAGCTAATGTGACAGGTATTGTTTAACACCCCCTTATCAATATTTTTTCATGAATTCAAACACGTGAGGTTTTACTGGAAAGAAACGTGTATTGCTTTTTAATATACCGAAACTCGCTATTTCTGGGGATTGTGTAATTCTAAAAAAAATTCAGATAAATTTCAATGGTGAAATAAAAGAAGAATGCTTGGTATTAAAATATTAATTCATATCAGTAGAATTGAATGCTATTAACGACATCTGGAGAAATAGGCTTTAAAAGGTTTATATCATATCTTTGTTCGTCTGCACTTAAATTTCAAACACGACAGAATTTGTAATTTTTGCCGTAAAAATTCATAATTTCTATATACTTTAGAGACTTACCGTAAAACTTTCAGGAAACTTTCTATGAAGTCTTTTCTGCACCTTAAGTGAAATTTTATGTCGATCCCAGGTGTTGATCGAGTTTCAGAGAAATTTTCTACGTTGTTATTGATTTTTTTTTTTTTAAGGAGAAGGGGGGGGGGGTTGACTTTTTTATTCTAAGCATTTGTTAAAGTGAGTTTGTAAATACATCTACGAACTTGAGCTGGATTGTGACCTTTGGGTCAAGGGGTCAAAGGTCAAGGTCAAAGGTCAAGGTCATCAAAGCATTTCATAAAGAAATATAAAAGTAACGGCCATATCAAGTATACAAGTCATTTGATCATTGCACGCGCGCGAAGGTGCAATGCATGAAAGCTATATCATCGTGACTACACTTTTAATGTGTTTCTATTCTTTGAATTTTGAAACGTTTCATAAAAAAAATTACGACTATATCAAGTAAATCGGTCATTTAACGCATTGCGCGCGCACACGTGCATGCAAGTCCTTGCATTCAAGTTTGATAGTAGCATAATGTAAGAATCCGTCATATCTATTCATATTCTAAATTTCATCCTGTTTTGTTGAGAATCAAAAAAGTTATAGGCATTTAAAGTTTAAGCCAATCAGATCGCAGCACACGTGCATGGGCGTGGTTTCTTGAAAACTTTTATATATCATAGTTTAGGACGTATTAAGGTATGATTATGTTTTAAAATTCAAAGTATTTTGTCAAAAAACAAGTAAGATATTGAGATTTTTGTTTCAGCTAATCAGAGCAAAGCGCACGTGCATGCGCGTGCATGCATGTGCATGATGACCGTAACTTCTTATAGGAGTCTATTGTGTCTGTCTATGTTCTAAATCTTATCGTGGTTGGTTGAAAAACAAGGGAGTTACAGCCATTTGAAGTTTAAGCCAATCAGATTGCAGCGCACGTGCATGCGCATGCTTTCATGACAAATGTTATACATCATGTTGTAGGACATCTTAAAGTATGCTTATATTTTAAATTTCATACCATTTCGTCAAAAAACGGAAAAGATATTGAGATTTTTGTTTCAGCCAATCAGAGCGAAGCGCACGTAAATGCGCGTGAGTTCTTGCTAATTTGACAGTGTCACATTATCTACACTATTAATATATCCTTATATAATGAGTTTCAAAGCATTTCATCGGAAAATGTTAAAGTTATGGCTATATTAAATATATTAGTCATTTCAGTCATTTCACGCGCCCGCACGTGCAGGCGTATGCGCGCAAAATGACCTTCGTTCCGCACACCTACACAACACACCTATTAACCCTAAAAAGGTTTTAGCTCAGTTGGGTGAACAGTTTCTGAGAACACTCGCGGACAAAAAAGTACCGGAGAAGAAATAAGAAGAAAAAAGAATAATAATAATAATAATAATAAGAAACAGAGTAAAAACAATATGTTCCCAAACTTCGTTTGGGGAACATAATAAGGCAGCAAAATTCAAATTCTCATTTCTCTACTAAGATTTTTACATCGGGCTCGGAGTTGGTTTTCTTCAGAAAGACAGGACTGGGTTCAAGGCGACTAGGGGTACCACACCGGTAATTGACCAATCAAAATGAACTTAGTCAATTGTAGGTCCATACATTAAGCCGATTTTCCTTTCTTTTGAGAGTTTTTTTAATTTCCTTCCAGGCCAGTTTGACAACTCTGGTACCTGTGCCTAGGAAATTTTATCTACTCTATAAATAAATAAAGTTTTTTGACAGGAACTATTTCTCCAGGGCATAGGAGGCTACTTCCTGGGGTGCTTTTGTGATGTTTATAAAGACATGGAAAACACGTGGATTTGAGGGTAGCCCTGTTTGCATATGCAAATAAATCAGAAAATGTCGTGTACGTACCCTGGTTTTTTGGTGTCAGCTAATGTGACAGGTATTGTTTAACACCCCCTTATCAATATTTTTTCATGAATTCAAACACGTGAGGTTTTACTGGAAAGAAACGTGTATTGCTTTTTAATATACCGAAACTCGCTATTTCTGGGGATTGTGTAATTCTAAAAAAAATTCAGATAAATTTCAATGGTGAAATAAAAGAAGAATGCTTGGTATTAAAATATTAATTCATATCAGTAGAATTGAATGCTATTAACGACATCTGGAGAAATAGGCTTTAAAAGGTTTATATCATATCTTTGTTCGTCTGCACTTAAATTTCAAACACGACAGAATTTGTAATTTTTGCCGTAAAAATTCATAATTTCTATATACTTTAGAGACTTACCGTAAAACTTTCAGGAAACTTTCTATGAAGTCTTTTCTGCACCTTAAGTGAAATTTTATGTCGATCCCAGGTGTTGATCGAGTTTCAGAGAAATTTTCTACGTTGTTATTGATTTTTTTTTTAAGGAGAAGGGGGGGGGGTTGACTTTTTTATTCTAAGCATTTGTTAAAGTGAGTTTGTAAATACATCTACGAACTTGAGCTGGATTGTGACCTTTGGGTCAAGGGGTCAAAGGTCAAGGTCAAAGGTCAAGGTCATCAAAGCATTTCATAAAGAAATATAAAAGTAACGGCCATATCAAGTATACAAGTCATTTGATCATTGCACGCGCGCGAAGGTGCAATGCATGAAAGCTATATCATCGTGACTACACTTTTAATGTGTTTCTATTCTTTGAATTTTGAAACGTTTCATAAAAAAAATTACGACTATATCAAGTAAATCGGTCATTTAACGCATTGCGCGCGCACACGTGCATGCAAGTCCTTGCATTCAAGTTTGATAGTAGCATAATGTAAGAATCCGTCATATCTATTCATATTCTAAATTTCATCCTGTTTTGTTGAGAATCAAAAAAGTTATAGGCATTTAAAGTTTAAGCCAATCAGATCGCAGCACACGTGCATGGGCGTGGTTTCTTGAAAACTTTTATATATCATAGTTTAGGACGTATTAAGGTATGATTATGTTTTAAAATTCAAAGTATTTTGTCAAAAAACAAGTAAGATATTGAGATTTTTGTTTCAGCTAATCAGAGCAAAGCGCACGTGCATGCGCGTGCATGCATGTGCATGATGACCGTAACTTCTTATAGGAGTCTATTGTGTCTGTCTATGTTCTAAATCTTATCGTGGTTGGTTGAAAAACAAGGGAGTTACAGCCATTTGAAGTTTAAGCCAATCAGATTGCAGCGCACGTGCATGCGCATGCTTTCATGACAAATGTTATACATCATGTTGTAGGACATCTTAAAGTATGCTTATATTTTAAATTTCATACCATTTCGTCAAAAAACGGAAAAGATATTGAGATTTTTGTTTCAGCCAATCAGAGCGAAGCGCACGTAAATGCGCGTGAGTTCTTGCTAATTTGACAGTGTCACATTATCTACACTATTAATATATCCTTATATAATGAGTTTCAAAGCATTTCATCGGAAAATGTTAAAGTTATGGCTATATTAAATATATTAGTCATTTCAGTCATTTCACGCGCCCGCACGTGCAGGCGTATGCGCGCAAAATGACCTTCGTTCCGCACACCTACACAACACACCTATTAACCCTAAAAAGGTTTTAGCTCAGTTGGGTGAACAGTTTCTGAGAACACTCGCGGACAAAAAAGTACCGGAGAAGAAATAAGAAGAAAAAAGAATAATAATAATAATAACTAGTGCTAATTGTAACGGGGACCGTTACAGATGTTCCCCAAGCGCTCCCCACCTCCCTTTTGGTGCCATATTCCCTGTAATCTCTATTAAATAAGAAATACTTTATGGAATTTAGACTTAATGAAAGTCTTCCAGAAAAATACAAAATATATTTAAAAATAGGCATTGCACGCGTGTTC
>NW_026933638.1:0-58762 GCF_032062105.1 Saccostrea cuccullata | reverse complement strand
AATATACATTAATACTTGGGAGAGGCAAGCTTTATTTTTTATGTATTTTACAGGGCCTAGGGACTATAACTAACGTACTTGGTTCTTTATAACTATGGTTCTTCCTACCAACGTACTAAACTCTTAAACAGGGTCCAAGGTAATTTTCATTCCTCGCCTACTTTACTCTTGATTTGTAATTAAATAATTAAACCTCCCTGACCACACTCTAAAGATTCATGCGTCTAAACGAGAATCAAACAGGTAAATAAGATTTGGAGTTTTTGAGCACTATATATACATGTACATATCTATATATTTAAGAGGCCCACTTCGTTTTACGATTGGTTGAAAAATGTAACCCCCCAAAAGTTCGTTTTTAATAGGTTTCTTCCTAGTGAATGATAAAAGTACATGGTGTTGTGGATTTACAATGCCTCATCATAACTAAAAAAAAAACAATTAAATGCGTATGTCACAGGGTGAATAACTTAATATTATAATAAATACTATATAATTTATTTAATAGTAATTTGTGACCTATTATACTTATCATTTCATTTCCATCATCATCATTTTCATCTATTATACAGCATAGTAAATTACAGTACTCTGGAATTTACTATGTGTTCTGTTCATTCACGAAGTCGCTCATTCATATTCATGGGGTTGAATGCTCATTGGCTGGTTTGGGAGTGTGAAAAGTCAAAGGTGTTTGTGTCAGAATGGGTGAGGTTTGAAGGTGTGTGATTGGTTGATATTTCAGTCTGAGAAGTGTGTGAGTGGTTTTACTAGTTTGGTACCAAATACGCATGCTTGGCGCCAAACACCCCTAATAAATCACTCCACCCTAAGACAGTCAGGAGGAAGGATGAGTTTATCCGGATCCCCTCTCCATTTATAAAGTCTTTTATTTATAATAAAGACAACTGTATACCTGTCTATTCGGTAAGAATAAATTACCATCGTTGCTCTGAACATATTAAATACCTTATCAATTAATTATCTATTTAAGGATAATTGAATCGGAACAGTTAAAGTATTCTAAAATAATTAAATGTGTGAGTGTTAGAGTATGAGTGTATTCATTTATTTTACAGGTCACCTTGTTAATTGTAATTATTATATCATCAATTAAGTAGTTGAAATATAAAGAAAAGAACGGTCAACCCACAACAGCTGTTTTGTTATATATTATGGAGTATTATGCGGCTGTGACAATGGCGCCCAATGTTACAGGTGGTGAAAAATCAAGTCTCAACCGGGACTCGAACCCAGGGTCTCTGGCGTACCCTGCCAGCGCTCTAACCAACTGTGCTATTGACCCGATATATTGACTGACCTTCACGCACCTGTGAACCCAGTAACATATTCCTCCTCTTTGTAGAAATTCGTCCCCGAATTTTACGAGTTAAGGAAATGCTGTGAGGCAGGTTCCAAGGAAATAGTGGGTTATTTTCGTTGGGCGCCAAATGTCACATGTGGTGAAAAATCAAGTCTCAACTGGAACTCGAACCCAGGGCCTCTAGTGTACCGTGCCAACGCTCTAACCACTGAGCTATTGAGACCCGATATATTGGCTGAATTTCTGACCCTGTGAACCCGGTGAAACGTATAAATGCCAATAAATATAAACAAATTCCCAAGCTGGCGGGTCTCGCACTTGGGAGTATTTAGTTTTTTCTGTCAGCACAATTAACAGCGGCATGTCCCGATTGTTTACAGATTTGACACTTGACCCCTGGATTCACACGGCCTTCACCATTCCACTTGCACGCAGGGGCGCTATGTCCAGTTTCCTGACATTTGCTGCATTCAGTGTCAGCGTTTGAATGGCGAAATCCACCTCGGTTCTGCTGTTCACTGCGATGGCTTTGCGTACCGGCATTACGATTCCCATAAGAAACTTTGCCTCTCGGCATCTGGGACATTGAATTTCGGGAAGTGCGGAGCTGTTCAATGTCAGCAGGAAGTGTGTCGATCTTCTGATGGAGAAGATGAACTGACGGCTGAGCGTAGGCACCAGATCCAGAAATTGATGGAACTTCAGGTGTAACGGTAGGTAATGGCTTATTAGGGGTGTCTCTGTATCCACAAGCCTCTCCAGATAATGCTGACTCTAAAGCCTGGGTATGGTCAAATGGTCGACCAGCACGGACAAAAAATCCAAGGCGCTCAGGTAGTCCCGCTATGAATCTATACATTATGTCACGATCTGCTAGTTGTAAACGGGTTCCTAATGTCAACACGGTCGAGTAGAAGTTCTCAATGCGTTGGGCATGTTTGAGGGAAAGAGAGTGAAATTTCTCGATATCTGAACTTTATGTTCTCTCTAGGTCATTGTATCTCTGAAGAAAAGGATTCCGTAATGCTTGCAAGTTAAACTTGACATTGTCTTCAAGGCGTTGATACCAAGACAGCGCTGGTCCGCTCAAATGGAGGTGCAAAGCTGCACATCTGCGGTCGGTGGAAGTCAGCTTTATGCCATGTAGAATCAGATAACTGTCGGGTTCGTCTAAAAATTTATTTGGGTCCTCATGTGAGTGCCCGGAAAATTTCGTGATGTGGACGGCCTTTGAAAGATTGGCATCCATGTCAAATTTGCACGTGCAAAATCTATCACAGTAAAAGGAGGGAAATGAAGAAAATGTCACTCACAACGTTATGTTCTTTATAGGTTTTGATTCTCCACCATGTTCCGGATTTGCGATGGCACGAATATGATGAGGATTGTGGCCGTTGAAGGACCAAAGAATGTAAATCTTTACATTAAGAAAAACAACGCTTCTTCCATTTTATCCGGAAACTTTTATTATTAACATAAAAGAGAAAACCAATCCGGTCAAACATTCAATATCCGGAAATCTGGTTTGATAGAAAAAGACTGTCGTACAGTACAATATGCAACTGCATCAACAGTTTTTGACCCTGACCTTTCCTTTGACCTTGACTTCACTCTTCTTAAATAAGTGTTTAGCTCAGATTTGAACATACCATTCAAGATGGTGTTATCAAACTTGTTTCAAAGAAAGTGACTCTCATCAGCCACGTAGTGCATCTGGCACCCGATCACCTTCACCCATGCCATCTGGATGGTCAGAAAAAAGCGGAAAATTGTTTACTGGATTTTTTTGAAGAGGTCATCAAGCAACCAGTCAAAAATAAATGGCTCAAAATTGCAGGAAAAATGAAAGACATTGGATTTGATTATTCTTCTGAGCAGTGCCGTCTTAAAATCAAATCACTGAAAGAAAGACATGCCAGACTTTCGAAAAAGAGGTGTACATCAGGGGAGGGTGGAGCATAGGATGTCTTGGAAGATAAGATGAGTGAGACATTCTCTACTCTAGACTGCAAGCCCGTACATATCTCTGAACTTGGTAGGTAAAACTATAGAAACCTTTTTATAAAAATCTCTCATTCTGTCCATATCGAATAATAGCCAGTATTTCAAAATTTCATTTTTTGCCTGCCATCAAACTTGACACATGGTCTAACAAGACATGGGCAACATTTAATTAAATAGCTAGTGTACATATCATAAAACCCTGAAGTACCTTAGATTTGACAAGAATATACCAATTGCTTAAGCATAAAGGTATATATGTGGTGAGTAAACTCATAAGGTCAAAACAAATGTTTTTAATATGTTACTCGTGAGAATTTACTAAGGTAGACCAATACAAAAATTCGTTGTTACTTTATACATTTATTGACTTTTGATGAGTTCTACTCGTGACTATACAGACTTGGTCAGGAATTGGTTGACGAAGGCCGAGGTCAAAAAAGCTGTAACCAAATCTATGGTTGGTCAAGAGAGAAAACTTGAGGTAATCTCCCATAATGTCATTTGAGGTGAAGTATTTCTGAGGTACATTTCAGGAAAAGGTGTCTTGACCAATCAGAGAGCACTAATATTCCTGATCATCTAATAAATATTATTATCAATTCTATCATATTTTACTAGGTTTGATAACTTTATCTGCAAAGATTTTTTCAAGAACAATTTGCACACGCTTATTCAAAATTATGATGTCATAGCTTTGGCCTAAACCACATGCACTTTTTTGAAAGTAATTTCTTGACCCTCAGTATTATTATACTATGGTTCAAAAAAACTATTTCCAAAACAATTGCATGGGCCTAAACACATTCTTTTGAAAACAGTTACAAAGAAACACTTAGAAATATACACTTGTGCATATAATACTGTATTTTGTGAAACAATTTTGCAGGAATGGATATCTTCAACTTAAACATAAATTCGAAAACAAAACCACATTATGGTATAATACTGTGAGTAAATAAAACAAAAAGGAAAATAAAATAAATTGATATGATGGAAATTTTCAATGATTGCGAATCTACTGTATTTAAATTTTTATATACCTGCAACAAGTCTTGAAGGTTCACAATAATTAAATTCTGTCAAAGCCTTTATTCAAGGACAGTTTGGACTTTCAAAATTAATTCTTTTTCATGTGCAGATCACATGATATATATAAAATCATGTACATATATAAAGTACATTGTATCACTAAAATCTTTAAAAAAAATTAATGTTGCATACAATAAAGATACAGATTATAGCAACACTGAATAAAGATGCACACTTTGATAATGACAGGCATTCATTACAAAATTGGAAGCTGATTATGCACATGGTATGCCTGAAAACAAGCACTCTGACAAAGATGAACCATACACTTGTCACAGCCGTAAGAAGAAGGATATCTTTCCTCTTGCCTTCTTTTGCACACCATTTACACAATCCTAGGGGTCTATCCAACTTTATGCCCCGATGCTGACTTGAACCTGCTGCTGTAATTAGCTGTACTCCAGAATATCTTGGCTGCTTCCTGTTAGAAAAATCTGCAATAAGACTCATGGCAATATCAATATGAAGATCACCGAGAGAATAATGCTGTCTTGGTTTCACCACACCAGGGGTCATCTTCCAAAGTAGGAACGTGTTGACCAGGGCCACCTCCAGTATGAAATTCATAAAATACTTCCAGTACTTTCTTGACTGTCGACCAATTGGACACTTTGAACGGTACTACATGGTACGATCAACCCCATAGTAATTTTCCTGGTAAGCTGCAATAGCTGATGGTCGTTGTATTAGGATGACCTCCCCTCAAGGTACTCGGCGATGTGTTGGTCCATCCCCAAGTGGATTAGATGTGGTTGAAACAATATGAACCTATAAAATACATATGATTTATCAAATGGATGGATATATTTCTCAGTAAAATACAGTCAACAAATATTCACTTACTGGTTTGGCTTCTTTCCATGCTGTTGCAACCAAATCGTCATGTTGCTGTTGTTCCGCATCACCACGACCACTAAAAGTTGGGTTCCTAAGTTCATCTGGAAAGCCTTTACGATTTGTGTTGATAGTACCACAGGCATAAATACCATTAACTTAATAGTTAACCTAAAATTTTATACTCAGTTTCTTTTAAAGGTGTAAATTTAAAATTAATCTATCTCTAAACTTGTAAGTCTTTTAATTGTACAGAAATAATAGTCACAGAATTGTTTATAAACATTTAATTAATATTTTAATAAAAAAGAATTTCAAGGGCGATGGAACGATAACTCTCGTTTATGGATGCATTTTATTTACATAAAAATAATGAAGTGCTAAAAAATTATTATATTATCTTTGAAAAATATATATGTTAGCTTGAAACTGAGATTAATTAAAACTTGAAAAGAAAAAAATGGAACATTCTCAACATATTCCATACAGTAGACAAATGCTTACGTGTGTAGTATTTTGTCTTAATTAAATTAAGTTTATTTCTGAATGTCTTTTTGTGATATACTTGATTGTTCATAGTATTTTAATTACATAAAAGATTTTTTTAGATACAAAAGTTACAAGACAGTCTTATTTTATGAGGAAAGAAAACATTTTTAAGGATAATTTTTTAACGTTTACCCCAGCTCTCTTGAGACACATGATAAAAACAAGTAAATTTCTAATATTGAATGTACATTGTATATATATATAGTATTGATGAAGTCTCTCAAAGTGAATCCTTTTAGCTTTTCTTTGTTTGTGAGCTTTTCTTTGTTTGTGGACAGACAAAGAGGTCTTGTGATTGTCCATCATCGGAATTTACAGCCGATTCACTTTGAGAGTCGTCATCATGAAAATTATCAGAAAAAAAGTATTTATGATTTGTTGTTAGCTATTTAGTTGCTCTTCAATTTTCAATTTGAATTTCTTTTAGTTGTTTCTCTAAATCTCTTTTATTTTTGTTTTCCTCTTTTAGTTATTTTGTTTTCTTCTTTCAGATTATTGATTTCTTTTTCTACCAAATTTATCTTGAAATTGGTCATTTTGGATGCAGCTTTGCATTTTCTACCAACTTTTTTGATATCTACTATCCCTTCTTTCTTATTCCCATGCTCAATTTTGTGTAGCCCCCAAGTATTTGCAGCTCTATAGTTTTAAGGTAGTTTAGTGATTTTTTTTTAATTTCATCCATAATAACTGTAAAAAAGAAATAAAAATTAAGAAAGCTCATCCACACTTTTCAAGAGTTATGTCCCTTTTTACACTTCTGAAGAAAAAACAATAAATATTAATTATAAATGCTCTTAAACTCATTTTGATGTCTTATTCCCTGTAAGCTTCTTAAAAAAAGACAATCAACTATATTGGTCCTTGAACACATTAAACACATGCACATGGGCATGCATGTGCAACGATCAAGTCAACTTTTCTACACATTGCACACATGCACAAATATAGGTTTAACTTCAAATATAGAAGTAGTTTACAAGATCAAGTACCCAGGAAGAAAAATATATTATTCAATAATAAGAAGAAACAGAGTAAAAACAATGTGAATATCACTATAATTAATATTTAAACAGACAATATATGTACAAATGATACTGGTTTAATCGGGATTTTTTAAAAAATATTTCCAAAAACGTTTCGGTTCTGTGTCAGATTCATCCGAGTCTTGTAATGTAGAATTTAATATGATAGCCTTTTGAAATCGTTGTCGAATTTGTTAATTTAGATCATTTGTTGGATGGAGTCCATCAGCTAATTTTGAATATTAAAAACGTTTCCTGGTTCCAGCTCTTTTAATTGGGACGTTAACTTCTAAAGTTGCATGGATATATGGAGTAGAATAATTTGAAGTAGAATTCTTATTATATTTCGATTTTATTCTTGAATGTTTGCATTGATGATATTTTGCATTTCATGGTATTTGGTTTCCAATTTTAAATAAGTTGTATTTCCTAGTGATTTTCTAGTATTAATCTATTTTTCAACAATCATGGTAGGTACTGTTGTAAATATAAGTTTATTTCCGTTTTTCTCTATTGATTTTTTCATATGTTCAATGTGGTTAAAAATCTGGCATATTGAAATTTTCTTTTACAACAAATTCTTCATTATTTGTCTCCCTTTTGAAATTAGTAAAGTCATTAATTCCTGCATAAACATAAATGGTAATATTTTTGATTTCATTAATTACAAATTGCATGATAGTTTGTAGAATGGTGATCATCGTGACTCCTGGGAACGTTTTAATATTAACATTTTCAATGGACAGATTTTTTCCTCTGCTGTCCGCAAATATTTGTACGGATTCCATAATAGGGTTTAGTCCCTACTACCAACAACTATTAAAATTTAGATATAACTTGGGACATCAGTAGACATCAATAAGATACATAATTCTCTCCTCAAACTTGAGGTAACTTAACAGTTGGGCTTTTAATCTCATGAAAGTTGAGACTCCCCAGTTTTAACATCCTCTAGCTCTTTTTGTCTTTCAGCTAATCTCGTAATTTCAAATCTCTTTCTACCTCTAGCTTTGCACTTTCTCTCTGTGCCTGACTCTCTTCTCTCTCTTCTGCCCAACTCTCCTTCTTGAGCTCTCTCTCGGATTCCGGCTCCTGACGCCACATCTCGAGACATTCTTTTACGGTTGTACTCTTTTCAGTTTCTTCAGTCATCGACCATGGTATATCAAACATTGTGAAAGTTTTTGAACCGCAAAAACAAAAACAAAATTAATAATAGAAACAAACACGAAAACAAAAATGTTTCCTTTATTTTCCCAAGCTCAGATGTATTCCACTGCTGCCACAAAATTGTTGAGATATAGATAATTCACTTTAAGAACTTGAATAAATGAAGGAAACAAATGAAATATAAAAAAAAGTCTGTATGTATAATACATATTGTACATATGTTGATACCCTTAATTGATTGATTGATTGTATATAGTTTAACGTCCCTCTCTAGAACATTTCAATGATATGGAGACGTTTGATACCTTTAATAATACACTGCAAAATTTTGTTTTAAAGTAGGAGTAAAAGGAAACATTTTCTTCTATGTACAAATTCTAAGGTTTGTTTTTATTAGGTCACCTGAGTAACTCAGGTGACCTATTGCTATCCGTTTTCGTCCGTCGTCGTGTGTCGTGCGTCGTGTGTTAACATTTGAACATTTTCAGCTTCTTCTCTGGAACCACTGAACCAATTTCAACCAAATTTGGTATACAGCATCTATGGATGAAGGGGAACAAAAATTGTGAATTTCATGGTCCCCCCCCCCCCCTGGGGCCTGAGGGGTGGGGCCAAAACCACTAAAATTATTGCAATCTTTAAAAATCTTCTTCTTTACTCCTGGACATCAAACTGGCAAACTGTTGGCATGAATGTAATGAGCATTGAATCCTCTACCAAAATTGAGAAATTCATGGCCCTGGGGTCAGGGGTTCTAGTGCTAGGGCGGGGCTCAATAGATTATATAGTGAATTTGAATTTTTTCTTTTATTTTGCTCTTTTGTGCTTCTGGGTTTTAAATAAACTAACTAAGCACATAGTTATGATGAGCAAGAGTGCCTCTTCCAGATTTGTGAATTTTATAGCCCCAGGGTTAGGGGTTCTGGTGTTAGGGCGAGACTCCATAGATTATATTGTTAAAATGCATTATTTCTTTGAAAATCTTCTTCTCTGCTCCTGGATATTAAATAAACTAATTAAGCAAATAGTTATGATGAACAAGAGTGCCTCTTCCAGATTTGTGAATTTTATGGCCCCGGGGTCAGGGTTTCTGGTGTTAGGGCGGGGCTCTATAGATTTTATAGTAAAAATGCATCATTTCTTTGAAAATCTTCTTCTCTGCTTCTGGGTAGTAAATAAACCAACTTAGCAAAAAGTTATGATGAGCAATAGTGCCTCTTCCAGATTTGTGAATTTTATGGCCCCAGGGTCAGGGTTTCTGGTGTTAGGGCGGGGCTCTATTGATTATATAGTGAAAATGCATTTATTCTTTGACAATCTTCTTCTCTGCTCCTGGATATTAAATAAACTAACTAAGCACATAGTTATGATGAGCAACAGTGCCTCTTCCAAAATTGTGAATTTTATTACCCCAGGTTTAGGTGTTCTGTTGTTAGGGCGGGGCTCTATTGATTATATAGTAAAAATACATTAATTCTTTGAAAATATTTTCCTTTGCTTCTGGGTTTTGTGCCAATGATCCAAGTATACATACATTTATGATGAAGAAAGGTGCATCTAGCAAAGTGGTTTTTTATGCCCAAAGAGTCAGAGAGGGGGGAGGGTTACATAGTATGAAAATAAATTAATGCTTTGAAATCTGCTCTTTGGTATTAATCAACCATTTTATGACAACATTTTCAAAATTTTGAAATACCGGTATGTGGCCCATGGATCAGTGGTTCCTTTAGGGTGAGGTACACAACTGGGTATAAAATGGAAGTGCATTTTCTTTTTGTTACTCTGATCTACCTCTGGGTATTAAGTAAATAGAGTAAGCTAAGTTAATAATTATGATAAGCAATGGTGTCTCTTTTAAAATTGTAGGTTGTGAATTGAATTTCATGGCCTCTGGTTTAAAACACAAACCAAATTTAATTGTTTGAAAGTTGACTCAGGTGACCTGTAAGGCCCGTGGGCCTCTTGTTATAAATGGAATGGTTTCCCATGGTAACCAATTCACAAAAAATACCAGAACATACTTCAGAAGAAGGTAGATTTGTTTTCAAAAAACAATACATTTTCAATATAACAACTACAAGTACTTTGATTAAGGTATTCTGTATAAAATAAATTCAAAGAAATTTTTAAGAAATTAAATACTTAAATTTCAGGGGCGTAGCCAGGGTACCTTTGATGTGGACGCCTGAATAGGCAGGGGTCCAGGGCGAAGCCCTGGTGGTGGCCCAGGGGGCGAAGCCCCCGGAAGCTGGTGAATTTTCGACGATTTCGATGTGCATTTTCGACCCTCCTGAAAGCATTTTTCTTGCGCTTTTTCAGTTTGTTACGCAGCAACGTTCACGATTTGAGATCTATCCTTTTCTTGTTATGTACAAAATGCGGTTAAAATCTCAAGAATGAGATATACATGTAATCTATTCAATAACGATATTAGGTTAAAAGTTTGGGAATATCGTTACAGAAGTCAAGCGTTACGGTTGGCAATTAATGTCCAGTAATAAAAATTAAAATTCTTGGCATTAAAGAAAATTAACGTTTGTTTTAAGTTGTTTATCAAATATATGTATTATGCAGTATTTTGCTCCCAAAATGATGAAATTGTTTATATCTTTATCGCAAAAACACTCCTGAATAACAGAATTATGAACGTTTTATTTTTAAGAGAAGAAATTTAAAACATAAATGGCTGAACTTTGTATAAAGCGACATCAATATTTGCAGTGAAACACATTTTAAAAATTATGCTATGCTCATAAACAAACTTTCACCTCATATAATATCAATAATATATTTACAAAACTATGAGTCTATTTTAAGTTTTACGATTTTGATTCGAACCTTAAAACGATAGAGAACAAAGGTAATTTGTAATCTACATCAGAATTGGCCATCTTTTTGCAAAGTAACTGACTGTACATTATTGTAAAACAAGCCTTCTTGGTTTTTTCGCCGCAAACTTTTCTATAATCTTGTCCAGGTCTATGTCAGTCTCCCTGTACGAATGTAGAACAGCTAAGGATGAGAGCCTATCCCCAGTCATTGTAGACCTCAGATATGTCTTAAGACGTCTCATTATGCTGAACGACCTCTCTGCCGACGCCGAGGAAACTGGCATGCTTAGAAGAATTTCCAGGATGTGATACACGTTGGGGTATAGCTCTGGTGTTCGGATGGCCCGCAAACTGTCAGCCAGTGTTGCCGGTTTGTCGACTACATCAGCCCATCTGGCTTTCCATCTTTGTATCTCCCGTTTGAACTCTTGATTATCGGATGCTGGTATGTCGTCTCCAAATGTAAAATACAGGTTTGTTATTTTCTCATGTGTTAGGTCACATTGATGAAGGAATCAAGTACTGCGCAATAAATCTCGGTTCGTTAAGAATCAGCCTGTCCGTTAACTCGGCAATGAGATGATCGATGAATGGTAGTTAGAGATTTCGCTTCCAGTACTCGGAAGGTGTGTTAGCAGGGGCATTACAGCGATGCTGTTGTCTTCCAACAACTCTTGGCACACTGGCAGCAATGTTATGAGTAGTTCCGACTTCTTCACATTTGGAAAAGATTGCCTCCCAAACAGTATCGTCTGCTCGCTCCGCCTGCAGAATGCTTATTACAGCTTGGCATTCCTTCACTGCCTCAAGAAGATCCTGTTCCTTTGCTTGAAGAAGGGCTGACAAAGGATTTGTCGGTGCAAGGACATGCTCTGCAGTGACTAAAGCAACAATAAAATCAAACTGGAGGATGGAACATACATGACTCCTGGCTTTGGAATCTCCATCTTCTGAAAGCTCCTCGAGAGCAGCAACGATGACATCGTAACATTTCAGGAAAGTCGTCAGAGAATCAACCCTTGAAAACCACCTTGTCTCACATAATGTTTTGATTTTTGTTTTTCTGTCCATTGCATCTTTAACGTCCCTGTCGAGTTCAAGACTTTCTTTAAACTGCAAAAGTCGCTTTGCTGAATAGTCAAATGCAAAGGCAATCGTCTGAACTGTATCCATAAGATTTCGTATCAAAGGCTCTTTACACGCGTGGACGATTGCAAGGTTCAAAGAATGGGCACGGCAGTGAGTATAATTTGCATATGGAATACGCTGGCGAATACGAGCTTGTACACCACGGTGCTTCCCCGCCATGTTAGCCGCTCCGTCGTACCCTTGTCCGCGAATGTTATTAACGTTGATTCCATACTCTTCCAACGTATTCAGAAAAGTCTCTGCTAGTGCCTCTCCTGTTGTAGAATCCGCTTCTACAAAACCAAGAAAGTATTCCTTCACCTCGCCTGTACTACGATCGTAGAACCTTACACAGAGAGAAATCTGTTCACTAGTTGAACAATCTTTAGCCTCATCAGCAATAAATCCAAAACATCCTGCAGAATTACATGCAGTGACTAAAGTATCTCTTATCTGCCTTGCACAAAGATCTATTAGTTCGTTTTGGATTTGGGGCGAAAGATACGTAGCCCTATCCTTCCCAGCCGAAAGATGTTCCCGAAGAATAGGATCGTTTTCTGACTTCAATTTAAGAATTACAATGAAGTTGCTTCTTTCCTCTGTGTGTCCTCTTATTGCTACATTTTGCCTCGCACAAAGAAGGAGGACTTTGATAATCTCCTTTAGAACATGGCGATTCTTTTCCATTACATCGTGTTGATGTGAAAACATTTGTGTAATAGTAGTAATTAGTTAAGTAATTAATCGTATTTTCCCTTAAAACTGATTCTCTTGATTTCATTGTTTTTTTATTCATTAATTGATTCTCATCCCCTCTCTCTCATTCTTTTTTATTTTATTAATTTTTTTTTTTTTTTTTTGAAAAATGATGTGGACGTTTTTGCGTACAAACGTACGCCTGGCTACGCGCCTGAATTTGAGATTTGAGTTGTTGTCAGTAGATTCACCCATGCATGAAAAAAAATCAACACAAAGAAATCATAAAATCGTGTCGTATGAAGAGACGTTCTATAATGCCGTGCTTTTCATGCACAAGTAGACACACTGACAATAACTCAAGACTTAAATTTTAAGAGAATATTTTTGAATTATATGAAAATTTAATTTTTGAATTATTTTAGTTACGTTGGGGGAGGGGGGTATTTATGTATTGACTGATTTCATGTTGTTTAACGTCCCTCTCGAGAATTTTTTCTATTTATATATTAAACCAATGTTTAAATCAATGGTCAAAGAAGAAGGTATGGTTTCCATACACATTTTGACCTGTGATTTTATTAAAAATGAAACTGGTGTAAAAGTTGAAAACTCATGATTTTTAAATAATTGAAATCCAATGCAGAAAAGATAAAAAACCCCTTGGCACGCAAAAGATCGTTTCTCTGGAATTCGAAAAAGAGTAGGCACAACGTATGCGTTCCGCACTGCGTGCCGTTGGCATACCTTCTCATCTTGATGATTTCCAGAACTGGAATTGTCATTTTGTGTTTCTTTAAAAATAAATTCAAGAATTTAACTAGAGCCGAGCTCGTTGCAAAGCAACGAGTAGGTCTTCCGTTGGAGCTGTGGACAGGAAGTAGTGTCCTTGGGTCAAGGACACTGCACATTGTTGTGTGAACAACATTTCTTCTCAGCATAAGCCTCCAGTGGATCTTCATTTCAAAGATATGCTTAAACATATTTTTCTCTGTCAGTAACCTATATTTGCTAGAACGACCTTTGATCAGGGTCTTGACACAACCTCCAATCATAAGTAATCTATATTTCAAGCAAGAGCCTCCGATTATATTTCTTTACTAATTCATAGGAGAAAAAGAAAATACTTTTTCTGTCATTGAACTTGATGTTAAAAGAATTGGCTCTGAGTCAAGGCAAACCCTCAATCTGAAACAACTTTTAGTGATTCTAAATTCATGACAGGAAATTTAAACTTTTCTGTCATTGGGCCTGCGTTTGTTAAAAAGGCCTTATTAAGTCGTCTGAAACAGACAGAATATAAGCAATTTGTATCAAGTGTGAACTTAAACATGTATAGTAAGGCCACATTTATTATATCTTTCGGTTAACGGATCCGCCGACCGATTTTTTTTCAGGTTCTAAAAAATAAAAATAATGGATTTTGTTAAATAATGGATTTTGTTTCACTCTTGTCGTTTTTATTCCGTACAGAAAGCGAAACCACATGGCAGTGTCATGGCTTTTTTTTTCAAAGTGAAATTGAAATGTTTATGTGATAACACCCTATCTCGAATCTTCTTTCTGAGTGGAAAAGGTGATCAAACTGGGGGTGATGCGTTATATCCCGAATGACGTTATCGTTAAAGAGATCAAGTCATCAACATCCAAAGAAGAAGGTCTAAGGCCACACACATACACCAGTAGACACACCGATCTCGGTGTTAAGACTCATTTGGCGCCAAATTCTTATTTGTAGATGTTAAAACAAAAGGTGAGTACGCTATTTAGTTTATATCAATACTTTTTGAATCTGCATATATGATAAAATCTGCACTCGTACACAAAACTCCCACATGACAGGCACAATCAAATGGATTTTGAATTCTAGTTTTGGGGGTATTTATATCAGAAATGTAAGGATCACTTCATTGTAAAAAGGGATCTGACCTATAGGACCGGGCTTGTTTTTTTCTCTACAAAAAGCTTGTCGATTTCTGTTCTGATTAATGACATTAGGCTAAATACATATAATAATTTGTTTTTTTCCTAAATTTTTATTTCAGTTAGTAGAGGTAGGAGGAACCCTTTCATTGATTTTCTGAGTTTGTTATCTCCATATGTACTAATTGACATTTGTCTTTACTTCTCATGTTTCATAAAGGTAGTGTCTACTGTCTCTGAAATGCTGTTCTTCATGTCTAGGCCATTTATCCGTGGATATAATAAAACGTCATTAAAGTGTGCAAATTATATAGGCGTAAATTAAATAAAAGGGAGTGCATTTACTGAAATATGCAGCCAAAACCAATGTGATTTAAGTATAAGGAATATATACAATTGAAATTTAGTGCTGCCAAGAATACCTGTATTGAGTAACACATAGTGAGTTATTCTTATCCTCGAAGAAAGCGTGCTTAAACTGAGGTTCGTTCCGCCTGACTGACAACTGTACATTGGATTTTTACGATTTGATATCTCTTTAGTGTTTCTTATATATCAAGAATGGACATGCATAAAGGATATATAATTAAAGGGAAAATACACAAATCTATACAAAAAATCAAAAAAGTCTTTAAAAAGGCGAAATTTAAAAGTGTTGTACCAGGTGGATTCGAACCCCCGACTTTAAAAAGAAAGTATCCAAAGGTGTAATAGTCCGCGCTTATATCAACTGAGCTAGTCTGACTATAAGAATGATGGGCAGAAATTTAAAGCAGGTGATGAAAATCAGGTTTCCTTATTATTGTAGTTTTTTTTTTGTGAATTTCGACCCCAGGGCAGGGGTGCCCCTAAAAATATCTTAATTTATTCCTTACATCATAACCTATCAAAATATCGTAATTTTATTCAGGGGCAGGCCTGCCCTGAAGGACTTCCAAGGCCAAAATTCATGCAAAAGTCAATGCTTTTATGGACAAAATGGTGTTTTGGTCAACTTTGGAGGTTTACTGTTAAGTTGTAAATAATAAATT
Organism: Saccostrea cuccullata; assembly: GCF_032062105.1. Lineage (NCBI taxonomy): Eukaryota > Metazoa > Mollusca > Bivalvia > Ostreida > Ostreidae > Saccostrea > Saccostrea cuccullata. The sequence continues at coordinate 43,158 of NW_026933638.1, read as the reverse complement.
TGAGGTATCAAATACAAATTTGAAAAATTTAGACATATATACGGTAGAAAACAACAAATAAAGATTGATTTTTGAATGTCGTTTTTATCCGGGAAATTGTTCTCTCCTATAGGTCGATTCTTTTGTTAAAGCGAATACATCCTTTAGGGGGTTGTACAAAAGAAGATTGTTGTGCTATAAATATTTATTGTGCATATGTAAAACGATGCCAATTTTCATTTTTAATATAGATTGTGTAAATACATCTCCGGATTATGGAGAGAAAAAAAAACGTTTTTGATGTCCTCATGAGCATATAAAGGGTGCATGATACACTTCCACAAGAGGGGGTGCTGTAATTAACAAAATTTTATTCTTTTTTAATTTTTGAAAATTATTTTAATTTTTAAAAATGAGATCAACACCAGATGGTGGTATATTAAATTTTCTCGAAAAGGAATAAATACTATACAAAAGCTGATTTTTATTTATTTATTTTATTTGGGGCCATAAAATTCACAATTTTGGTAGAGGCACTATTGCTCATCATAACTATGCACTTAGTTAGTTTATTTAATACCTAGGAGCAGGGAAGAAGATTTTCAAAGAATTCATGTATTTTCACCATATAATCAATAGAGCCCCCCCCCCCCCAACACCAGAACCCTTGACCCTGGGGCCATAAAATTCACAATTTTGGTAAAGGCACTCTTCCTCATCATAACTATGTATTTAGTTGGTTTATTTAATACACAGGAGCAGAGAAGAAGATTTTCAAAGAAATAATGCATTTTCACTGTATACTTATTTAGCCCCGCCCTTACACAAGTACCCCTGACCCCAGGGCCATGAATTTCACAATTTTGGTAGAGGACTCAATGCTGATTACAATCATGCAAATAGTTTGACTGCTTGATGTCCAGGAGTAAAAAAAGAAGATTTTTAAAGATTGCATTAATTTTAGTGGTTTTGGCCCCACCCCTCAGGTCCCAAGGGGGCATGGATCATGAAATTCACAATTTTTGTTCCCCTTCACCCATAGATGCTTTGTGCCAAATTCGGTTGAAATTGGTTCAGTGGTTGCAGAGAAGAAGCCGAAAATGTTCAAATGTTAACACACGACGGACGACGACGGACGAAAACGGATAGCAATAGGTCACCTGAGTTTACTGCTTACCACGTGTGTTGAAAAGTAAAAAAAAATACAATTTCTTCATTTAATCAATTAATTTAAAAAAATATTTGTAAGGACAATAATCCCACTAGCGTTTCTTCATTCAGGTATTTTCTTTGTAAAACGGATTCCATGATATTCACAATTCAAATCTATTTATAAGGATGTATTAATTTTGGAGCTTTCGACATCAGAATGATGTATATGAACCAGTCGACGTCTTTACTAATTATTATTATTCTTTATTAGAAAAATGAAAGCAGTATATAATCATGTTTATTTTTGGTAATATTCACAAGTAATATTTTTTTTAAAAAGATTTTTTAAATAAATAATGGTTTATTAAAAGTATCATTTATTCATATGATATGCTTACCGATATAAACACTGAATATACTGTGCATCTGTTCATATTTCAGATTCACCAAAACACAGTCAGTAAATACGTGTAACAAGTATTGAAAAACTCAGTAAATACATGTATTTCCTTACTGAATCAGTAAATTCACGTATTTCCTAAGCAACTTAGGCAACTATAATCAACAAAAAAAAAACGCATAATCAGATAAAATATGATAATCTACAGTCCCTGAAACGTTCTACTTTCCCACCTGAACGGTGAACGAACGCTGAACGAACGGTGAACGAACGCAGAGCGAACGGTGAGTGAACGATGTGTGAACGCTGAACGCAACTTGGTGAACGGTGAACGGTGAGTGAACGTAGCGCGAACGCGAGCGCAAAATGATCGGTGAACGAACGGTGAACGCAAGATGAACGATTTATTCGGAATGCCTCCGATCTTTTCCTTGTATTGAAATTATTCTTTTATTCTATAATTCTAATTCCAGGTGCTTTAATATAAAAATTAACAATAGATAAATAAAAAAAATAAATAAATAAATAATAAAAGTATTTTTTATGTACATATATGTACCTATGTTTTGTTTTACAACACGATCTTAATTGCCGTAAAACGTGTATTTGTTACCAAACGTGTGTAGTTTGAATATAAAATTAATTTATCTATATAGTAAATATGCTTATTCTTTTAACAAATAAGATAATGTGGACTTCAGAAGATAAAACTATTTCTTATAGAATGAATTAATTACATTATACGCGGTACATACATGAACGAACTAATTATTGGTTGTATACAAATAATATAGTAAGTCGTACAGAACTATATTCTCGTCAAATATAGTGTGCCTAATGTGATAAACCGTACATGTTCATTCTTGTTTATCAATTGGTTATTGTGGTCAAGATGATTTGAAAATTCTTAAATACACCAAAAATAAATATATATATATATATATTTTTTTTTTACAAATAAACATTTCTTAAAGCTTTCATAAATAAATATTTTGTTGGTGAATGTACGTGCACACGACATAATTTTCGGGAAATTGTTTATCTGTATTTAGCTCTGGAGCTTATTTTTTTTTAATTTCTGCAACTGAGAAATTGATAAATAATTGGTAAAACCATTTTTAGAGATTCGCAGGCATTGAATCAATGGAAAAATGGATATAACTTGTAATTTAAGTCATTTCATGCTGCGTTTTTGTCTCAACCGTATTCACCTTACCGCATATTATGAAATCCAATTTAATCAAATTTTACGGTCCACTTACATGTACACCTTCTGATAGAACAAACAAATCCGTTTTCTTAAGTCTTAGAATTACCTAAATAATTATTTATAATCTAAAATATTAAAATAAGTCTAACATATATTTAGTTCCAGAAAAATCAATGAATAATATTTATAATGCTTTGAAATCTTAAATCAGTATTACATGTATACACTGTTTGTTATATGCAGATGACTTAGTTTTATTGTCAAGTAGTCCTGATGGTCTACAATGTAGCCTTAATACTCTTGAAAATTATTGTGTTAATTGGAAGCTGGAGATTAATACGTCCAAATCAAAAATTCTGGTATTTAATTCTAATGGTAAAACCTTTTTAAACCATTTTACTATTAATGGTATCTGTATTGAAACTGTCGACAAATATTGTTATCTTGGTATAAATCTTAAATGTAATGGCAAATTTAATCTTGCTGCAGCTCGGTTAGTTGATAAAGCCAGAAAAGCATTATTCAAAGTAAAGAAATCCCTCGGTTTACATCATTCCTGTCAATTACTTGAAAAATTATTTGATACTATGATAATCCCCATTTTGCTTTACGGCAGCGAAGTTTGGGGTATTGACTTAGTCATAAAAAATTCAGGCTCAGCATCTTATGAAAAATTTCATATTAAATTTTTAAAAGAAATCTTAGGAGTTCATTGCAAAACTTCAAATAATGGCTGCTATTCTGAACTCGGGAGACTCCCAGTCAAATCAAAAATTATTATGTTTGCTATCAAATACCTTGATCATTTAATTTCAATGGAACATACATTGGCACATGAAATATTTATAAAAACTAAAGAAACTAACACATGGTCTATGTGTCTAAAAACTTGTCTTAATAACTTAGGATTTTCTTATTTAACAAATTTTAATATGTCAATGAAACCAATGCTTGGCATTATTAAACAACGCATTCAAGATCAAATATTACAAGAACAAAATGCAAATATAATAAACTCCTCAAAACTGTCTTTTTATCAGAACTTTTGTCTTGATAATAGACGTGCTCATTATGTTGACAAACTAGAGTCACTACATGATAGATCATTTTTAGCAAAAATTAGGTTAAGTGCACACAACTTAGAAATTGAAAAAGGTAGATATGTTGAAATTAATAAAAATAATAGGATATGTAAAGTATGTCAAAACCTTGATATTCTGGATGAAAAACATTTCATTTTGCTATGTCCAAAATATGAAGCACAGAGAAACATATTCAAAACAAAACTATCTACTTTTCCTAACTTGAACCAAACAATCCATAATAATGACAAATTGTTAAAACTATTGATTAAAACTAGTTGTAAAAAGGTTCTTAAAATATTCTCATCATTTTTATGTCAAATATCTGATATAAGAAAAAATATTTTAGCTATAAATGAGTAACTACATTGAACTGAATCATATGTATGTATTTATATAGTATTTTATGAGTACAATACATAATTTGCTACACCAATTGTTTGTATTCTAGTTGTGATCTACTGTATTTTCATGCTTATCACTATGTTTTCTATGGGCCTTTACCAATTACTGTAATTGTGTTTGTGCCAATAAAATATTTGTATTTGTATTTGTAAGCCGTATTTCGTTTTGAAAATACTATTGTTGGCAGAAATTTATTCATAAATAATAATATTGTTTAATGACTGTTTGATGTTGATTATAAGACTGATTTTCTTGAGTTACAATTATACACATTTGATATTAAGTATAATGTACTGAAAATTAGTAGAATATTATTTCTAGAGAAAAGGCACCGGGGGGGGGTGGAGGGGGGGGGGGGGGGAGGAGCTTAATTATACTGAATGGCAAACATATATTTTTGTACAGTGAAGGAAGGAATTTTCCATCTCTAATAAAAGATTTTTTTAAAAAGTTGGTGTTTTCTAAGCCCTAAAATATTTAATTCACTGAATATTAGCAGTACTGTTCATATTTCTAAGACCTACGTGTAGTTTGAAACACGTGTTACTGTAGGAATAATTTTTTGTGTATTCATGTCCTGTAAAAGACTTGCATTAATCATTTTACATCCATTGGTGATTTGTCGTCTTTAACATTACAACAAATTCTTGCCGTGCGTAAGCAATTGTACATTGCCTTTTTTGAAATTTAATATTTTAGCATCGTTCTACATACATGTACAGAAGGTACTTAATGTATTATTTTCCAGGGAAATTTCATGAATAAAATAACAGCCGAGTTAAGAGAATAAAAATATAAATACCATAGATAATTTTTGCAAAATAATTATTTTTCAAACACCATATCTAAGTTATTTAATCAAAAAACATGTAAATCCTTACCATCAAAAAGATAAGTCCTTTCACTTCGGAGTTCCGAATGACAATAAAGACTGAACGATAAGTGAACGGTGAACGCAAGGTGAACGCAAAGTAAACGGAACGAAGAGCAAACAGTGAACGTTTTGTGAACGGTGAACGCGAGCGCACGGTGAACGGTGAACGCAAAACTGTGAACGGAGAGCGAACGGTGAACGCACGCTGAACGAACGGTGAACGAACAGTGAGCGAACGGAAAAATGGGAAAGTAGAACGTTTCAGGGACTGTAAGTTTTCAGTTTAATACTCAATTTTTTAAAAGTGAATTTAGAGGGTTTTGATAAAAATATATTTGTATACTGAAAATTAATTGTTTGAAATATGCTCCTTGGTATTAATCAAACATTTTTGATAAGCAAGTGTGCCTTTTCAAAAATTGTGCAATGTGTAGACCTAGGGTCAGGGGTTCATGTGTGGTAGGAGCACTCCTGATTATCGCTGAATATTACTGATTAGTTGACATACATTTTTGTTCCCCTACCCTGCTTATGGGTATTAATAAACAAACCAAACAATTGCTAAGTGTATATTTATGATTAGCATTGGTGCCTCTTTCAAAATTGTGAATGCAATATCATCTAGCTTAAAACAGGAACCAAATTCAATCATTTGAATGAAAGTTGTTGCATGATGCTCAGGTGACCTAAAAGGCCCTTGGGCCTCTTGTTTTCCTTGCTGTAGTCCGAACAGCATTGCATTTGTCGGTTTCATTTTGTTATATAAAAAATATCTTAGAAGTTTTGATGGATCTGTTGTATTTCTGCGCACAAACACTCTGTATACTTGGAGGCAACTCAAAATCTGTAAAATGTTTAACAGTAGACGCTATTTCTTTGGTGAGTAGAGAAGACTCGGTAACGTTGGAAATCGTCAGAGAACCAAACAAACGCAGATTTTGCGTAGGGATTGGACAGACGCCGTTTTGTCCTACTGGAACCTTCTTTTTTCTTTTCTTAAAATGGAACATTTGTGGATAGCAGACCTTGTCGGTTCTCATTCTCATTCTCCTCTTTCCTGAAAAGAGTATATGAGGTGAAGTGTAATTGATTTGTATTAAAATTTAGAATAACATTAATTCAAACACATCAGTTGTAAAATCCTGTAAGTGCATGGTTATTTTTAAAATTGAAAAAATACAACCGTTTTTTAAGGTTATGTTATAATATTACCTTTTTTGTCTTTCTAAAATTCAAATGATATTTCTTTGCTTGCATTAATTTACAGTATCTTTATAACAACAAATACTTTCTTTTTCAATACTTTTCACAAATTTTAGTTCCGTATTCTGAGTCGGAGGAATGGCATCCTGACTGGATGGAATCTCCTGACTTTCCTCAGCGATTTCAAAGGGCTCACTATTAGAGGACAAGTCTAGCTGCATTCTTTCTATCTTCTTTTTCAAGCACTCATTTTCTTTTTTCACGAAGTCATAGTTCTTCTTCATTTGATATTTCGCCTTACAGAGGTCAGCTTCTCACCTCCCGAGAACTCTGCCAGGCGTTTAATCTCCTCCTGAGAACCGATTGTTCATTTTCCATGGCCTCTGCCAGGCGTTCAATTTCCTGAACACGGACTGTTTTTTTCCATGGCCTCTGCCAGACGTTCAATCTCCTCCTGAGAACCGACTGTTCTTTTTCCATGGCCCCTGCCAGGCGTTCAATCTCCTGAGAATCTCTTGAGAACTTTTTTTTCCATGGCCTCTGCCACGCGTTTAGTCTCCTCATTTACCTGAAGTGAATCTTTCAGGGTTGCTTCTTTGCTGTAATTCCCCACACCTGCTTGAAGTCTTGCTAATATGCCACTTATTTTAAGCGTAGATTCATTTATACCTCTGTTGAAGTCTTGACCTCATATAATACCATTCATTTCATTGCTGGATAAGTACATTTACCGTATATACTCCCTATAAGTATATACGGTTGTATTTTATAAGCTTATATATCAATTTACAGGATTTATTGTGTCTCCATATAATACCATTCATTTCATTGCTGAGAAATCTATAAATATATTTTTCAGTCAGTTGATAAATTTATAAGAGATTTGGAGATTTAATTAATTATTACTGCCTAAAAATCCCATATAATTATATATTTATCATAATTATGTAAAAAATGTATATAACAAACTTGTTTGCACATCATTTCCTTTTCACTTATTTTCCCTATGTATATATATTGACAGTTGTATGGAGAGAACCTAGTATTCTTGTATATATTTATACAAAATATGTTCAATTTACAATCATTAAATTCCTGGAAAAAAAATTATACATGTATATGCGAGGGCCATTTTAAAATTCCGCGGACTGTGGCTATGACTGTGGATTATTAGCTCTTCTGAGCCAAAGGCTCAAAGAGCAAATGCTATGGCCATTTGTGCGGTGTGCGTTAACTTTTTAGAATATGGGCCATAACTCAAGAACCCTTTGGCCAATCAGTACCAAATTTGCCACAGGGTATCCTTGGCCCAAGGGCTACCATTTATACTAAAATAAGGGTTGGGACCCTAAAACAAGGGGAGATAATCAGGGAAACAAAACCAAAAGTACTAGTTGCTAAAAAATCTTCTTCTCCAGAACCGCCAGGCAGATTTTCACCAAACTTACATACAAGGATCAGGATATGTTGAAGATTAAAAAGTGTTCAAGGCATGACCCTAGGGCAAAGGGCGTGGCCTCAAGGTCACTTTGAAGTTGACCTAAATTTACAATTAATAAAAATGTTTATATTTTGCTTACTATAAGGGCTAGGATCATCAAATCTTGTAAGTTGATGCATTTTAGGACTTCCCATCATGTTAACTCAAAAGTAGGTCACAGTGACCTACTTTTTTTTTAATTTTGCGGGCATTTGTTTTCAAATTGATTTGAAGGCATATTTTGGAAACTTTAAGGCCTTTGATCATGAAATTTAGTCAGTTGATGCATCTTGGGTCCTTGAACAACGCCAACCTAAAAGTAGGTAACTGTGACCTACTTTTTGAACTATGATTTATCCTTTTCAAAACATTTAATCCCATTATTTCAGGCACTGAAAGGGTTAGAATTATCAAATCTTGTAAGTTGCTGCATCTTGGGACCTTAAAACATATTTAAGAAAAAGTAGGTCACTGTGACCTACTCTTAGAATTTTGCAGGCATATGTTTTCAAATTGTTTAAAAGGCATTTTTGATTACCTTCAGACCTACAATCATCAAACTTGGTCAGGAGTTTTCTTTGTTCTTCAGAAACTGTCTAGTCATGAATTTCAAGCGAGCAACTGCACGTACAAGCATATCCCAAATAGAAAATCTAGTGAATCTTTCAGAAAACACTTCTGTCCGACAAGTTGAAGGCTTTGCCTCATGATTTGAATGTGTGACATGCTGTGTCAGTCTTGCTGCATATAACATCTGGGCGAATCTCGGTATCATGCTCCGGATCCACTAATTTAAAGTCCTCAGTTGAAGTACTGAGCAAACTGTGCGGTCCAAGAATCCAGCTTGAATCTTGAAGAGTAGAAGGGTGCACAGGCCTGGTAGCAACATCAGCTGGATTAAGCTCAGACTGAACAAACCTCCATTGGGAAGAATGACTAAACAGACGAATGCGTGCTACTCTGTTCCCAACATAAACATAGAATCTGCGACTTTCATTTGAGATATTATTAAGTACTATCTGACTGTCTGAGAAGAAACTAAAGTCCTGCGACTGAATGTTCAGCTGATCTCTCACAAACTCGGCAACTTCTGTAGCTAATACGGCTGCACACAGCTCAAGCCGTGGAATAGTATGCCCATGGACTGGGGCAACCTTGGCCTTCCCAAGCAGGAAACTGGTACTAAACATGTCATTGTCCTGAAGTTTGAGATACGCCGCTGCGGCAATAATGTCTTTTGACGCATCACAAAATACAAGAACTTCACGTCTGGTTGAGTTAACGAATGAACTGTTGTAACTCCTTTGCACACAAAAGTTTTCCAGTTGACTCAGAGAATCGACCCATGCTGACCACTCATCATGTAGAAACGCGGGTAACGGCTCATCCCAGTCTGTATTCGTTGTTACGGACATCATCTCGCGTAACAATAGCTTCCCTCTGATAACGACAGGTTGAGCGAATCCAATAGGGTCATACACACTGTTTATGGTAGATAACAGTCCACGTCTTGTGTAGGCTTTCTCCACTGGGTTAACTTTAAATGTAAATTCGTCCATCTCTGTGCTCCATAACAATCCTAAACTCCGTTGTATTGGGAGGGCAGTTGATCCAAAGTCAAGATCTTTCAAGTTCTTGGCCAGGTCATCTGGGGCGAATGAATCTAATACTTTTCTACTGTTGGAGGAAAATTTGTGGAGTCTAATATTTCCACCATCTTGTAAGGATTTCTTGGTCCGATGCACAAGACTTATGGCTTCCTCTTCTGTTGTACTGGACAGAAGACCATCATCAACGTAGAAGTTGTTACACACCAAATCCCTTATATCTTCTGACGATCCCTCGACTGCTTTCCTGAGACCAAATGTTGCAACTGCCGGCGAGGGACTGTTGCCAAATACATGAACAGTCATCTGAAAGTCTACATTCACGGAAAGGTAACGGCGCTTGCCACTGACCATCGGAGGTTCTCTTGAAACCAGTATCCATGAGGTCTAGGAACTTACGATCTTCGATCGACAACCCTGGTTTCTCATCCCCTGGCAAGCGTTGGAAGATAGGCTCCTCTTCCACAAGGAATTCATTTCCACAGGGCAGTAAATGAGTGGGTCTTCCATTCATTAGAACTGAAGTCTTGCTTACACTAATCACCTCTGGTTGATGCACTTTGCCCAAACAAACATCTCCGATGATAACCCAGCCTAGGGGTAACTTCTGGCCATAAGGAAGTCCCTCTTCTCCAACACGTTGACCCAACACATGGTGTGCGGTAACCAGGTCCCTTCCAATCAGGAGTTCAATTCCAGCACCGTCATCAACCTCTGGTATGAAGGGTGTGATTTCTTGAAGGTGTGTGTAGTTATCTGCCACTGCTGGAGACGGTATTTCATGTCGGTTGTTTGGAATGTCATTACATTCTATCACACAGGGTAAACTAAAAGTACATGATCCATCAACTGACTTAACAACATATCCAGATGCCCTGCGTCCTGACGAAACAGATTTCCCTGAACACGAAGATAGTACATATTCAGTCTCTATACCACACTCTCCAAAGGCGTCAAAGAAGGCTGATGTGGCCAACGATTTGTTACTCTGGTCGTCTATCATGCAATACATCTTGCGTGAACGATACTCCTCGCCAACAGGGTACACATACACAGGTAAGATCTTTGCACATGACTTGCTCGTGCTGTATCGAGTGCCACAAACTTCGGTACAGTAGGTACTTAGCTGGAGTTTCTCCCCCTCATGGCTCGATCTAGGTTGCTCTCCCTCGTGACTCACTCCAGGCTCAGGATGAAGAATTGTAATGTGGTCTGTGGAACCACAAGTGTCGCATTTTACAGTTTCTTTGCAGTTTTTTCTCAAATGGCGCCTGGAACCGCAACACTTCAGGCAGAAACCATTCTTGTAGAGGTAATCTTTTCGTTCCTTAAATGGTTTTCTGCTGAATTTTATACACTCCTTAAGTGAGTGACTAGAATTGGATCCATGAATGGGGCAGCTCACATCGACAATTTTAGAATTCAAGTCGTTCGTGATGTCTGTCTTCTTAGTAGACACAGTCGTTTGACGATAAGGGTTGCGTAGTCCAGTCTTGTACTTCTGCTGGGCCATCAGTGAGTTTCCGGATCCATGGCCAGCGTTGGTAGAAGAAGTCTCAAACAGGTGACTGGGATCGTTGCGCACACGCGCGAGATCTCTGAGGAATCTTGTAAATACAGAGAATGGCACTTGTGAGGCACAATTGTTCATCTTGTATTTGTCACATTCTGCAGCCCACTTTTCACGGAAACGCCTTGGCAGTTTACGTACAAACTCATTGATGCCACTGGATGTGTCATAGTATGAAAACGCTGTACCAAACACAGGGTCACATTTCACAGACTCCACTTCTGCTGCTAGATCGGACAAGTCAAGGTATTTCTTGCGATCACCATCTGTGAGAGCCACAAAGTTGTTTATGCGCTTCTTAAGTGACAGTTCAATAGTCTCTGCACTCCCATATTCACGGTCCAAGCGTTCCCATATATCCTTGACAGCTTTCTCTGGGTTCCGCGAATTCGTAGCTCGGATATTCTCAGCTTGAATTCTAGATTCTGGTCCGAGATGATTCACCATCAAGTCCAAGTGTTCGAGTGTGGTTGCACTGATTTCACTCATGACATTCATGAAACTGTACTTCCAAGTAAGGTATCTACCCGGATCATCATTAAAGTTCCAGAGTCTCCTGGGCAACAACTGGTTCTTAGCAACTAATTTTGCCAAGTCAGCAGCTTCAGTAGAAGTTTGCTTAGGGGTAAACGGAACAGCACTAGGATTCAGTTCGTTTGTCTTACTTTCTGGAGCACACAAGGACAGTTGGGTTTGCCTTACTTCCTGGGGGGAAGGTTTGTTGTCACTGAACACATGAATGTTCGCTTCAGCCGGAACTTCTGGAGGAGGGGTGCGATCATTGTTGTTATCCTGCATGTAACGAAGCACGTGGAGCTTGGATGACAATGACGGTTTATAGCTACCTTGATCGCTCTCCATAGATCTTGAATTGAATGAGAAAAGTCTAACACTTGACGAATTGCACTTAATCCGGATTCAGCTTCTTCAAGCTCACGCTTCACGTTCAAAAGGTTCCTACTGGCTTTCAGAGCAGCTTCTTGTCTAATGAGCTCAGCCTCCTCAGCTGCATACTTCAAACGAGCCTTCGCTTTCTCAACATTGGCAGAATGTTGCATCCAGACAGCGGTGAGGTGACTTGAACCTGATCTTCCCGATATATGCGAGGGAACTAATGACGGTGCCTTGGATGACTCCATCTTCGGCAGTGCGGACTGTAACTGTTCGATAAAAGCAGTAGTCTTGGCATGTAAAGATGCTCGAATTAGTCTGTGTGAAGACTGTTCATTTGCACTTTCTACACTTCTGTGACCTTTCAAAAATGCTTCATAACTGTTGCTTAGAACTTCATAATTTTTCAAATGTTTCTGTACACTGTCAATAATCTGTTGACTCTGTGCGAGTTCTACACCATGTTCTGACTCAGAAATAATACGATCAATGTCTCTTTTAATCATGGATAGCTTTGATGTAAAGCTTAAAACACTTTCCTCAAACTGGTGAGATCCCTGTGCTGTCATCTTCCTAGACTGACGAAGCTCCATACAAATGGCCAGGAATTAAGAATTTTTCACTGTACTGTTTATTAGCCAAACCTCGTGAGAGGGTGAAAAACTACAAATTACAAAAGCACAATGTGAATTTGACAGAATATCGAAATAGAGAAATAATTATACAAATGTGTTACTTTAAATGTAAGCTAAGCAGGCCTATGCCTATCGCAGACCGAAAATGCACGTTTACACAAAACATTGTAATTGCAGAATTTAAACATAAAAGGTAATAATGCATAATACTATAAGATACAAATGATCAAGTTAGGTACAAATTCAGGTAAAACAATATAAAACTTACTTCTTAGGGGGGCCAACTACGCCAGATTTAACAGCAAAATTGAGAGGCAAACCGCATGGCCGCCATGATAAGAATAAACAGAAGATCGAACCCGATCGAAAATAAAATATACTACATTGTATATGGATACTATATGACAGTGCAGCAAAAACAGCACTTCAACATGAAATTACTTTATTTAAAATTCCTTACACCAATTTGAACCAGAAGTCTCTGTCGAGACTGAAGCTCTACTGGTTTGAACTTATAGCAAAGGAAGAGAAAAGTACTTAAGCAGCTGGGATTTGAAACTAAATAGAATAATGATCGTTGATAAAGTCTCTTTATGTTCTTAGTGTAGTCTACTTGTGTGCCAAGTTATACTGAAATCAGACCAAAACTGTAGGAGGAGTAGCATTTTGAAACAATTTTACAGAAATTTCTATTTTTAGTAACCACGGCAACACCGTACATCAAAATTAAAAACCGATACACAGAATTATGTATCTTAGTGTATTCTACTTATGTGCCAAGTTATATTGAAATCAGACCAAAACTGTAGGAGGAGTAGCATTTTGAAACAATTTTACAGATATTTCTATTTTTAGTAACCACGGCAACACCGTTCATCGAAATCAAAAACCGATAAATAGAATTATGTATCTTAGTGTATTCTACTTGTGTGCCAAGTTATAATGAAATGAAACCAAAACTGTAGGAGGAGTAGCATTTTGAAACAATTTTACAGAAATTTCTATTTTTAGTAACCACGGCAACACCGTTCATCAAAATCAAAAACCGATACACAGAATTATGTATCTTAGTGTATTCTACTTTTTTGCCAAGTAATACTGAAATCAGACCAAAACTGTAGGAGGAGTAGCATTTTCAAAGTCATTACTACGAATGTTTATTTTATATAAATTAAACTTAGAAAGAATTTCACAGAAATTTCTATTTTTAGTAACCACGGCAACACCGTTCATCGAAATCAAAAACCGATACACAGAATTATGTATCTTAGTGTAGTCTACTTGTGTGCCAAGTTATAATGAAATCAAACCAAAACTGTAGGAGGAGTAGCATTTTGAAAGAATTTCACAGAAATTTCTATTTTTAGTAACCACGGCAACACCGTTCATCAAAATCAAAAACCGATACACAGAATTATGTATCTTAGTGTATTCTACTTGTTTGCCAAGTTATACTGAAATCAGACCAAAACTGTAGGAGGAGTAGCGTTTTGAAAGAATTTCACAGAAATTTCTATTTTTAGTAACCACGGCAACACCGTTCATCGAAATCAAAAACCGATACACAGAATTATGTATCTTAGTGTAGTCTACTTGTGTGCCAAGTTATATTGAAATTAGACTAAAACTGTAGGAGGAGTAGCATTTTGAAAAATTGTTTACAGACAGACGGACAGACGGACAGACAGACAGACAGACGGACAGACGGACGGACGCCGGACGCATTACTATCGCATAAGCTCTTCTGGTCTCTGACCAGTAGAGCTAAAAACCTCGTTAAATTTATTTGATTCTCTTTGGCAAATTTATTGGAATTTTTGTGGTGAAAGTAAGCTTTATGCTATTGAAAACAAACATAACAAATCATGTGACTTCGGTCTGAAACGTCAAGATGACGTGATTATATCAAGAATACGTATTGGTCACTCTAAAATTACACATGGATATTTGTTGAATCGGGAGTCTCAGCTGGAATGTATATCCTGTGACTGTCCGATAACTGTAGATCATATTTTATTAGAATGTTCTGATTTTTCGCCAATTCGAAGTAGACTCTTTGGGAATGCAAAAACGACACATGACCTTTTTACGAATGTTAATGTAGATGCAGTTTTGGAATATTTACATGAAACGGATTTTTACAATAAGTCAAAGTACTCAAAAGTACAGAGAGCCGGGGTCATTTACAGAGTAGAATGGATTTCTTATATGAATCACGTTTATATTCTGACGAAAAAAAAAATTAAACTATCAATATAAATGATAAGAGACAGCTGACAGTGAGTTTTTCAATCCTAATACCACGGTCCGATTTTGTCAGAATCAGAATTAATCTGGTACTGCAGCAGAATGTAAACAAACAGGCAAGTCTGGTTCCCTCTCCTGCTTTACCTCCTATGTGTAGAGAACTACGGTAACTTTGATTATTAAAAATCCTTACGCTAATGAACTATGTTCTTTGACTTATGAAGTTCTCAAAGTCATTACTACGAATGTTTATTTTATATAAATTAAACTTAGTTTTATTTTTGTTGCTTTACTTAGCGTTTGTATTATATCAAAAGCGATTGAGAGTAAGAACTATACTTTTGCACGTAACTTTAAAATGGCGACTATGGGGTTAACATCCTGCCTTGAACAGGATCACATAAGCTGGCAATTGCTCTTTGAGCAAAAAGCTTGGCTAAATATAGAAATGATTAGAGCAATTTTACGAGATATATTAAGATGATTTAATTTTGAACAGTTTACATATTTTTAAATTTTAAATCCGCCGGATTGGACATAAAATGGTGCACGCAAAAGATCGTTTCTCTGGAGTTCTATAAAGAGTAGGCTCATTAGGGGCCGCCAGAGAAACCAAAAACTTTCATAAACCGGTTAATACCCGCCCGCCGAAATATGGCTGATGTATTGCCGACCTTAGCGTTAAACAATATAAAATCAGTCAAAATCTGTTTTGTATATCTTTGTAATGTATGAAAAATATTCAAAATTTTAATAACATTCTGATTTCTAAACGTTTTTAAAAGATACAAACATTTAAACATTTGAAATTGGAAAATTTTTCTTGCCCAAAGAATTATATAAGAAAAACTACCCCTGATATCTTGCAGAAATGCCTGGTTAGGTTCCTCACTGTTTTGTGAGTAAACATGTTTAAGTATCAATATTTCGAAAAATTTATCTATTATTAAGGAAGGTCTAGTCTGTCCTGAAAGAACTTGTCTATAATTCATTTTAATTAGAATGCAATACTGTATAAAAAAAGTTAAATCCTTCATTATTTATCCACACTAATACATTTTTTGCATTTTTCAGACTCCTGTGGCAGAAACATCACATGTTGCAGATCACTGCCGTAAGTATGCTCTAAGTGACAGCTCTAAACGGTTTCCTTCGCAATGCAATCAAAACCATGCTAAAATTTGTAAGGCCTGCGAACAGATCAAAGAAGTTGTAAGTGATGTCAATCAGCATGTTGATAATTTTGATTTCTCTGCAAGGGTGGCCAAAGATGACAGACATAAATCGACTGACGTATGCTGAAATAGGAAATTAAGGCTGGAAAGTTCATGCATCTCTTAAGATAAAAAAAATCAAGAAGAGGCAAAACAAGAAGTATTGGGAACTTTATCTTATTTTAATGCTTGCATTACCTTAGGCTTGCTCCATCCCTTTTCTCCTTCTTGGAAGACTTTGATTGTTTTGTTGGGTTTAGAACTACTGCATCATTACTTCCATTAGTGTTTAGCAAAGATCCGGGGCGTATATTGTTTTGCCCTGTATGTTTGTCTGTCTGCCTGTTGTCAACTTTAACCTTCGCCATTACTTTTGAGCCATGAGAGATAGATATTTCATAATTAGTACGCATACATCACTAATTAAGCTCTTTCAAATGACACCTACCTCAGAGCGCTCGCTCTGTGATAGGGCGGTCGAGAGTTACATAAGTCGATACAAAAATGGGTAGCTTTCTCATTACATAGACTTATCCCATGAGAAGGAATTCTAGGGTCATAGTTGTCTGGGGTGGGGACAACATGGAGTGGGTTTGTCTGGTCAATTCTTGTGTTGATACATGTGTTTTTACTAGGCATAGGTTTCTCCATTGGCTTGTCCTACATGCAAGGAACATCAGTACATACTTCTGCACTTCGACCTTGGTGTCCTTCACAGAAACTAGACAAGGAAAATATAAATGCCACGCAATGTTTACAAGCTCCATTATCCATGTACTAGAAATAGCATATATAGAAATGATATATAAATCAATCATGTCATGAATTAAAACGCCTTTCTAATATCATACAGGTAGAATATAACTACGTTTGTGGCCCAACCAAGTCTGCCAGGTCTTCCAATTCCTCCAAGTCACCCTTTGACTTCAAAATCCAACAAAAAGTAAATGCAACAATTAATTGAACAGCAAGTTCCTACCATATCGGGTATTTAAAATGCTTCAGCACATTTTTTTTTCTTAAATATATCAAATATGTATTTCAAACTACTTGTTGTCTGTTTTAAACTAAAGTCTTGTTTTTAGCATCAGAAAAGAAAACTGTGAACTACTTAGAGTTGAGCAACTGCAAGTACAAATGCATTTGAACACACAGTTGTTACAGGCAACTATTTCAAAGATCGATGGCCTTGGATGACTCCCAGTACCCGGTGAGATTAACACAGAATGAGACGTGTGTTTTCCTCTCAAAGCACAGGAAAATGTTGATAAGCTAATCATTAGAAAAAGCTGAGAAAGATAAGAGAGAATGATGTATTATTAAATAATCACTAATCCCTATTTTTTACTCTTTGATTTCTATCTGACCTATCGGTGACCTTAGACCTGGTAAAATTTATTATATTTAATTTTTGGTAAAACTAGACCAAGAGATTTAAGTTTAAATCTGTTTTTAAATTTAAAACTTTCATTTCGGCATTATAATTCAAACTTATTGAAATAAAAAAAAATTCCAATTCCTAAAGATTCAGTTATTTAAACTAGTTGAGACTTAAAAAACTTTTTTACAGTAAATGTTGGATGAGTTTACATAAATTGGATCAACTTGTAACGAAGAATCCAGTTAAATTAACAGGTCATGAATATATAAAAAACCAATATTTAAGTCTTATAGTAAGGGATTTTCTACAACCCTTGTTACAAAATGGCATCCACGGTGAGATTGCTGAAAGTTGGACTGGTTCAACTGTGACTAGGACATCGTTGGAGAAGGGACTTAATTGAATATTTCTTCAATGTTTTAGTTTGCCATATATGCATTATTTACTCATATTTGACAGTGCACATTTAATTTTGTTTTATAGAATTCTCTGAGCATAATTTGATATTGTTCGCAATTACCAGAGAGTATTTTTTTTAAAGACTTTTTTTCACACTTCTTTATTTTGTGTTTGTGTGAACTTTTTTTTTCTCGCTTTCATTTATATTATTAGAAAAACGTGAGAAAGATAAGAGAGAATGAAGTATTACTAAATAAGAACATTGATCCCTATATACTCCTTGACTTCTATCAGACCTATAGGTGGCCTCGAGTGACCTTTGACCTGGTAAAATTTATTAGATTTAATTTTTGGTAAAACTAGATTAAAAGATTTAAGTTAAATCTGTTTTTAAATTTAAAACCTCCCATTTCTTCATTACAATTCAAACTTATTTAAATAAAAAAAATCCCATTCCTAAACGTTCAGTAATTCAAACTAGTTGAAACTTTAAAAAAAAATTCACAGTAAATGTTTGATGAGTTTACATAAATTAGAACAACTTGTAACGAAGAATCCAGTACAATTAACAGGTCATAAAGATTATCAACCAATATTTAAGTCTTATAGTAAGGGATTTACAATCAGAAATAACTAGATATCATTGAGATGGTGGCCATCTCAAAGGGCCCCGCTTTCAAGGATGAACATGAAAATGTAAGGTAGTTTAAAAGGATTATTTTGAAGAGGAACATTTGTGTACTACAGTAAAAGTCGTTTCGTACGACTTCACGGATATTGCAAATTTACAGATATATATTGAAGTATCTTGTTTTCCCAGCTATATAAATTTAACGAATTCATTATACAGATATGACGAATTACGGATATAGCGAAGTTATTTCATAGGTCTCAGTGACTTCTTTATAACTGAGATTTACTGTATTAAGGAATGTGTTGTTGAGTCTAAAGGGGATAAAACGAAAGTACTCTCTGAAAAAAATAATGAATTACAAATGGTATTTGTATGATGAAATGAAATATAAATATATATGAAAATATGCACTTACATGATGAAATTTGATATTTAATGGTGAAAATCGAAGAAAACTTGTACATGATCACTGTATGGAGTTGCTATGCATGCAAGATTCACATCTGTAATAAGCTTGTTAGCCCAGACATGGTCCAAGAAAGCACCTTGTAAATGAGTAGGTTGTTTTACAAACTGAGTAAAGGAATGTTGCTTCATAATGTTTGTAAGTTTCACCATATTTGATATAAGATCAAGAAAATTCATGTTGAAGTCTCCTCCAATCACCGTGGGTAGAGATAGGTCAATGTTGGAAAGCAAATTCTGAAGGCAATGTATGAAGTCTGGGATTAAAGACGATGGAGGTCTGTATATAGCAATTACCTGCAATGCCTTAGATTCTTGAACGGTACCCTTTATGGCACACATTTCACATGCTTGACTGGGTTGTGGTGTTGTAAGTGGAGAAAGATGAATATGATCTTTCGTTAGGATGGAAATGCCACCACCTTCACCTGTTGTACGAATTTTGTGCAGTTGCTGAGGAAAATCTTGAAGATTAATCTGTCTTGAGTTTTTTTTCCAAGTTTCGGTGAAGGCTACAATATTTGCTAGTCCGATATATGGATCATTGTTTAGATAGGTATCCTTATGCTGTAGTGATCGAGTGTTGAGCCACAAGATACGCAAATGGTTTGGATTTTGTTTTTGTAACAAATTCTTCACAGTTTCTTATTTCATATCTGTTTGAAGTCGAGTCATCTCATCTTTTGTTGCCTGGGAAACCTTTATGGAGTTTTCATGAAAATCCAACAAATATAAGCCCTCTAAATTAGTAACTCTGCTGAGGGCTACATTTTGCAGTGTACTCCCCTGAACTTTATGTATGGTACAAGCAAAGCACCAAACCAGGGGAATTTGAATTCTGGTTATTTCTGGTGATGATTCTTTTCTGCCCACATGCTGTTTTACTTCTATTGGCAAGATAGGAGTTCCATTTGGATATTTTGAAAGTGGTATGTTTGAAGCTTGACGTGTCATAGCTCCACAGAAAGGATCATCAAATTTGACAACAATGCATTTTGGAAGAGAAGGAGGGAAGACATTTTTCTCATTAATTATGTCAATAACTAATCCTGTAGACCCATTGACGAGTCCATCTGCAACATCAATATTCCTCACAAGCATAACTCTTGCTTGTGGCGCGATCCTTAGTACATTTGGGATATCACAGACTGATGAATCAACATCAAATGATGTTACTATTGATGGGATCTTTGTTATAGCTTGAATAAATTTATGAGTACTCGGGTCTAAGGAGTTTAACATCATTTCGTTGTGATTTTGAACACGTGCTCTGGTAGAAAAAATGTGTAATGCTGACATAGGATAATTTTCTCCATGATTGATTCTGGATTTGAGAGTGTCAATTTCTGTTTTAGAATGTTCTCCTGTCCTTATATTGTTGAGCATTGTGGCAAATGGGATATCATCTCTTTGTCGCATGATTGTGTGTAGCTCATGAAGTTTGAAATTGTCTGTCCACAATCCCGATAAAACAATGCTCATTTCCTCAGGATCTGCACTAGGAGCTTCGTCAAAGAGCTAATATTCTTTCACTGGTGGTAACTGGAACATATCTCCTACTGCCAATATACTGACTCCTCCAAATATACTATTAGTATTGTCAACATTTTTTATTTCTTGTAGGCGCTTGTGCACATATGCAAAAGTCTTTCTTCCTAGCATTGAGACCTCATCAAGTATGAGAATTTTCAAATTTTCATATTTGCTTTGGTATGTTGCAAGTAATGAAGGATTTCCTCTTAAACTATAAAAGCCTTTGAGTGGAAGTTTTAATGCTGAATGCAATGTTGCACCTCCAATGTTGAAAGCTGCAAATCCTATCGGAGCTGTGAGTTGAATAGAAGGATGTTCTGGGTCTTGTCCTGGTGTCTGCAGGATACGAGAAGTTTGATGATACAAAGCTTTTCCCAGTACCAGCACCTCCAGACAGGAAAATATAGAAAGGGTCAGGGGACATTCCCATTCTCAAACGAGTGCACCAATCAGTGATATGAATAAAGAGCTCCTTTTGTTCACTGTTAAGACTACACACAATTTCTTGAATTTGGTCATCTGATAATTCCCGAGGTTTGATTGTGGTAGATATTGAGGTACTTGTGTGTACTTGAACTCTGTGTTGATCTTCAGTATCTTCATTTTCATTTAAATCACGGTTTCTTGCATCCTCTGCTTGACACATATTTCCCTCAGGATCAAGAAGGTCCCATGCATTTTGAGGCATTCCATCTTCTCTATACTGTTCCATTGCACGAGTTACAATGTCTGAATGCTTTTCTATTTGACTCTTGTTTTGCAGAATAATTAGTTTCATGTCTTGGTAAGATTCCTCATACAGTGTGTGACCTTGAAGTAGATCTTCCTCTTCTTTTCTCCATGGAATGAAAAGCAAGAGCTGCTGATAATAAAATTTTTCAGAATCTTTGTTTTTAGATACCACATGATATCTTGGAACAGCTGGTGTGTTTCTTTTCTTCATTACAATATCTGTGTCATGTAGTACAATGGTTTTAGGAAGATGATCATGATACCTTTGGTTTTGAATTGGTGGGTCATCTAAAACATCGTTTTCATGATCTGATTTAGATGAAGAGGAGCTTTGTTCATACAGAGATGCAAACTTTGCCAGACACATGTCCGTAAAGTGAGTGGTGTATGGTCTTATTGCATACTTATCAACAATGCTTCTGCAATATATGTCTGTGGATTCATCCTCCAGGATTTCTAATATACTTTTTGACTTGAGAATACTTATTCTGTTTTCTTTGAAGTCAGTTGGTATCCAGATAATTTTGATATTACACCTTTTTAAAGGTAAGCCAAGAATTCGATATGCAGCCTCCTGAGCACTTATTTCTCTATTTGTCAAGAAAACATGTCCTATATGTTTTAGCCATGATTTAATGTCGGAATGTCTCATCTCAGAGGCTGTATTTTGAAGCATTTGTGACATCTCTTTCTCATCTTTTGTGACATATGCTACAATGTAGGCAACACAGGAGTATGGATCACATACATACTGGAGATCCATATTGGCTTCCCAGTACTTTAATATATCTGGATTGTAGTTGTTGATATTCCTTTCTGCTGGTGTTCTTTTCAAAACAACAGTTCTGGATTTGGATACAGCCAAGGCTTTGTGGTATATGTCTAATGGCAAACTATACTTCTGAAGTACGTCTGTGACACTGAGATTGTCAAGATCATCAGCAGTTGTTAAATAATCTAGAACTGTTGACAAATCATTTTGTTTTTGTTCTGTGTTACGTCTGTTGCAGCAGTTGGTGAACTTAATATTGTTTTTCACTAGGCGGCTTAGGATAATGGAATCTGCAATTGTTACTGTGTTTCTTGCAGGTAACAGAATGACTGTGTCTCTGTTTTTCATTGACATGTTCGTACAATGGATGATCTTCGGGAGGTAAAGCACAGGTAACATACTTAACTATAAATGATGTAATTTCATCTTCTGTAGCTGTGTCTAATTGTGGTGCATTTTCTACCCATAATGCAATATGAGCATGTGGGGATCCTCTCAATTGAAATTCTGTACGTTGAAAATAGCAAGTAACCTTTCCTTAAGGAGATTTTTTGCTTAAGATCACATGCTGAAAGAATGCCTGAAGTCTGTGATCAAACTGTCTGGCAGCTGTGATGGGATTTTCACGTAACCAGGTATGAACTTCATTAGATGACATGGCTTTAACCTCATTATCAGTCAAAACTCTTCCTCTTTGAGCTGCAATAGCTTGAACTGTCTCAGGCCATCTTGTGTCAGCACATGAAAGAGTAAGAAACCATGTGAAAGGTCCTTTGGCTCTAACCAATGCCAAAAGTTCAAATTGTGCATGTTGCCAATAGGATGGAGAACCTCGAATCTGTTGTAAAAATTGAAAAGCCTGGTCTTTTACTAAAATGTCTCTAACATTGTTGGGATCTTTTAATTGACCAGTTGTTAAGTCCTGTCTGCGTGCCTTTCTCACAGCAATTGAAATAGCATCATCTACTTGCTTTTTCTCAGTGGCATACAGGGCATAGAATATGTAAGACATATTTGTAGCAAATCTTGTGTCAACATTGGTAAGTCTTTGAGAAAAATATTTCTTTAGTGATATTTTACAGTTTGATTTCTTGGATAATTCTTTCATGTCTGAAAATGTTCCTTTTCCATATGGGAAACAAACAGGAAAAGCTAGTGCTTCACAAATTTCATCTGCAAAAACATTGTGGGGAATTTCTCCTTCTCCAGGGGCAATACTGTAAGACTCCACACCAGTACGAACAATATTGGATGGATGTAGACACGTATCAAACTGAAGCCCCTGGACTTGATTTTCTACAGAATCATCATTTTTGTTATTACTTTCTTCTTCAGTGATATCAATATTGTCTGAATCTATTGTCTCATTTTCCTCATCATTCTCTTCGATTTGTAAGATATGCCATAAATCTTCATCTTCCTCTTGACAGTTTGTTTCCCAGTTTTCATTTATTTGAACATTTTTGTATAGAGCATTATTTTTTCTTAGCCATCATTAATTCAACACTTGGGTTTTAATACCACACGTTGTCTTTTAAGTAGGACACAGGTATCCAATGACATAAAAAAAGAGTTATTTCATGTAAATTTTAAAAATTTCTTTGACGAATAAAACAATATGCGTTTCTTTTTTTGTTGAGTTTATATTCTACATGTACCTTAATAATGGTGCCTTTAACAAAAACTCTTATCTCCTTTCTTCTTTGCTCCCACTTCTGAAAATTTCACTGGTTGTGGATCTCTCCGACTATTGACATTTTCTCTGTGTATGATGGTTCTTTCCGTTTCCAAAAGCTATGTTTAAAATTAATTATATATATATATTGAAAATGTTAACAAAGGAAAAATAAAAAAAAGTGTTTTAACTTTATAATCATCTTAATCTACAGAACCAAGGTAATATTTCTTTTCTTATTATGTATGATTTTTAGGTCACCCGAGTAACTCAGGTGACCTATTGCTATCCGTTCTCGTCCGTCGTCGTGTGTTAATATTTGAACATTTTCAGCTTCTTCTCAGAAACAACTGAACCAGATTTGGTATGCAGCATCTATGGGTGAAGGGGAACAAGAATTAGGAATTTCAGGGTCCTTTCCCCCCTGGGGCCTGAGGGGTGGGGCCAAAACCACTAAAATTATCTTTAAAAATCTTCTTCTTAACTTCAGGACATCAAGCAGGCAAACTGTTATAATGAATGTAATAAACATTGAGTCCTCTACCAAAATTGTAAAATACTTGGCCCCATGGTCAGGGGTTTTAGTGCTAGGGCGAGACTATATAGATTATTTAGTGAAAATGCAATATTTCTTTAAAAATATCTGTTTTGGGGTATTAGATAAACTAACTAAGCACATCGTTATAATAAGCAAGAGTGCCTTTTCCAAAATTGTGCATTTTATTGCCCAAGAATCAGGGGTTCAGGTGTTAGGGCTCTTGATTATTCAGTAAAAATACATTAATTTCTTGAAAATATTGTCATTTGCTTCTTGGTTTATGCTTATGATCCAAGTATTTATATTTATGATGAAGAAAGGTGCATCTAGCAAAATGGTCATTTTTTTTTATCCCCCCCCCTCCTGGGTCAGGGGGGTTACATAGTCTGAAAATAAATTAATGCTTTGAAATCTGCTCTTTGGTATTAATCAACCATTTTATGATAACATTTGCAAAATTTTGAAATATGTGGCCCCAGGGTCAGTGGTTCTTTTGGAGTGAGGTGCACAACTGGTAGGAAAGTGGAAGAACATTTTTTCTTTGTAACTCTGTAACTTTGTATCTATGATATACCTCTGGGTATTGAATAAGTAAAGTTAACAATAGGCCCATGGGCCACATTGTGCACATGAGCACTATGGCTAAGAAAAAGTGAAAATGGGAAATACATTGAATTGTGAGCTTTGTGTTGCTTATATATCAATGACTAACAGTCAAAATTTGGATGATTAAATGTGTCTTAAAGCAATGCCCACTTAAAGTAACAAGTCTCTCATATTGTTGTAAAGATTATATTCATTTACTTTTAGGTGACTGGCCTTCAAGATCATGAAATAAAGTGGTTTTGTCAGCATTTAGGGCATACGCAAAAAGTCCATGCAATTCATTACAGAGCCACATCTGGAATGATAGAAAGAATTGAAATATCAAAACTAATCCTGATGCAAGAGACTAACGGTATATCCAAATTTGCTGGAAAAAATTTAAGGTCTTCAATCCCTAATAGGAAGAAATTCAATGAAATTGAAAACATAACAGATGTGTAGGCATTGAATACTCAGTTTTTTAGACATACTTCCCATTTATTACTATAAGTATGTATAGTGGGATGTGTCCTAATTCATGACCTTGAATTTTGGTAAGAGTTATCTCCCCTTTTTTTAATTAAAAAAAAAAATCAATTAAAAAAAATTTAGCTGGTAAAAAAATTGTTTTCAATTATCATTCTATTTTTAATATTTCAATGCATCTTTCCACCAGAGGATTTATTGATATTCAAATTATTTGAATTTTTATTTAGAAAAAACGCTTTTCCCCATAGACTTCAATGCAATCTTTGTTAATTAACTACTGCTTAATTAATAAACTTTATGCAAATTTCTCGTGGGCAATCCTTTTCCTCTATAAAATGCTTTAATATAATATCAGAGTATTGTGTACTTGACGGACATTTAAGGGTAGAGAATTTGGTCCCATTAGGGATTGAAAACCTTAAGGGACATACGATTTGAAGGTAAATTTTATTTTGTGAAGATGTGATGTAGGAATGATCAAGTGCATTAATATGTTAAATTGTAGTGTTGAAAATGACCAAATGTGTACTAGGTTAACCATGCAGTTACTCACCATGTCTACATGTTGCTGCCATCATTTTTTTTTTGCTTGTATGCATTTCTCTTTACTTGCATGTCCTGATGGGCCAAAAATGATATTGTGACCATTATTTTTTTTAAATAGACTGAATGAACACTTACTTACCTGCTAAAATAGCCATTTTAAACTGAAAAATGTTTGAATTTAATTTTCAAATGTAAAATTAATCTTATTAGAAAAGTTTTTAGATATGTTTAAATTGTAAAATTTTAAAAATCCGTTTTTAAATTTGTTCTTTAGATTTTTTAAGGAAGTTCTTAATATATAGAATCAAGCATGGGCATTAGTATGGTTGCGAGAAAAAAAACTAGAAAAAGAGTCCACTGTTATAGCTGATGATGACACCACCACCGTTTCTCGCCTGAAAAAGAGTGTGAATCCAAATATTAAAAAAAAGTGTGACAAGATCCACACTAGGAAAATTTTTTCCTTAATTCTATTTGCTTTGCAGAAAAATCTCGTCCTCGACTTCAAAGGTTATCTTTCAAAAATGATTTATTTATCTTGTAGCACAAATCCAGGGAAACCAAGGAGGAATAGAAAAGGCACTTATTTTCCTTAGTAAATGAACGACTAAGATTATCAGTTATAAAGTTTAATATGTATTTACTCGTCATACCCAATGCCTTACTATGTATAAATTGTATATATTTACATGTACTTATTTTTTTTGTAGAATCACCATATATGTTACGAAAATAAATATAGAAACCTACATCGACATCTTTATTTCACTTGGTCACAAATGGCGTCGCCGGTATTCACAGTCAAGGTGATTCTTGTGTGAGCGAGAATGTCTACAGGATTAAGTGAGCAGTCATCAGTAAAAACAACTCTACTGTGAAATTCCAGAACTACTGTATTTTCGACGCTACTTAAAACAGCGAACTATGACGACAAAAAAATTAAGACAACAAATCAAGACTCTGGAAAAAGAATTCGACAAATGCTTAGATGAGGAAAATGAGGAATATACCAGACCCGAAACTACCTACTTAACGCCAGTACGAAATGTACCAAAATTCAGCGGAAAAGAAGAAAAAGACGAAATTCATGCCGTCGACTGGATAGAAGAAGTTAAACATGTTATTGATAGCCGTCGCATGAATAGAGAAGAGAGTATCGATTTCATAATTTCGAAATTCATAAGAAGTTTACTGGTGGAGAACATTCAAGATCCTTTAACTCATCATGAAGCCAGGCAACACCGAACGAATGTAGTTGAGATCACAAGCAGACTCTGAAGGGACGTAGGAAACCGAACTCAATGGTATGGAACAGGAATCAACTGAACAAAGGCCAACCAACCCTCCTCCACTCGAACAATCAACCCAGACGGGATCAACAAAAACTACAGCACAAAGGACGGTTACCCAAACAACATCAACAAATGTCCAAACGCTAACATCTACAACAACGCAGCCAAGTATTGCACCAAGACAATACCAGCCACAACCACAAAGGGTTACAATGCATCTATGTGGTATGTGAGTTTATATGCATTGACCGATAGGCAAGCGATACAGATATTCCCAATCAATACTACAGAAATTGTAAAGCAGTAGTTTTAATCGCTTGAAGACCAGTTTGAGGTCAACTTTACTGTGTTTAAATACGTTTTCCTTCAGAAATATAAACAAGACAATTGTGAGGAGCATTTGTTTCTGATAGATTTAGCAGTAGTTTCTTTAACTTCCAATTTTCTTTTAAAGAACATCAAACATAAATGATATCTGAAATATAGTTAAGGTCATACGCAATGTACTTTGAATTTTATTGGGTTCTTCCCTGAAGTTGAGGAGTTCCACAAAATGAAGGACCTGTGTGCAATACTTTTAATGTCTATGTATGGATTTGTACACCTCTTCTAAAACAATTTTTGATGAACAAAAATCTGGAATTTATGATTTGTAATTTTTGTGCATTTTTCTTTAAATAATGCAAACATTTTCACAATTTGATATCTTTTCAAAACCCCTGGTAACGCATGCTGATGTTTTTCCTAAGAACATGTAACGGTATTATAAGTTTAAATTTAGAATATCTTGAAAAATTGTCAGTAGGTGACGTACGTTGCGTATGTCCTTAAGTTGGTATCTGACTTCATGTACAAATTGCAGTAAATACAGGTATTGAAAACACCAGAGCAAGAGTTTTCCGGAACAATTGCATCTGTGTCCTTTGAAAGGTATATTCATAGAAGCTATTGTTGTATAGATTAATTAAAATAGAGATAAAACTAGCTATGATTTTTCAATATTTTAATCAGGATTACTCAATTATTATTTTTAACTTATAAATTATTTTACAATTTTCATAAATATTGAGAGTAATTTTTGAGAAATATATATTTTTTAAATTTATTAAAGAGGCTTTTGTTCGAGCAATTTATTTTTAATGGAGCTTGATTCATTTTTAATTTTTGCCATTTATTTATGAACAAATATTTAATAATTTATTTTATGTTATACATTTCAAAAAAAAAAAAGAAATAACAATCTTCTCGAGATCGGTGAGGATGTTTTAAATATATCTGACACAAAACTGGCAGTGATATTTCCAAAAAAGCACTTTGAGGAGGGGGTAAGGGTTAGAGGCATTAAAAGGAAATCGGAAGTGATGGCAATGTAAGCAACTTTGAATTAATAATACAGCTCAATGCACCTTTTAGACTCGCATGGGTTTTTGCATTGTTATCATGTGAAATTGTGTAACGAGGCAACAAAAATATTTTTTTAAATGATTCTTAATTTACTTTTAAGTTTATTTCACTGACTTAAAACTTAATTCACACATAAGTTTTGTAGGATTTTAATACAATTTGGTGATAATTCCCAAATGGTTTGTCGTGGTTTCTCGTCACATGTAGCCGTTTATGTACCCATTTTTTTCTCAAAGCAGTACTTTGCCTTGCATTGACTCCAAAACAGTGAAAATTATGTAACTTTTCTGTAAAATAACATAATCTCATTGTATTTTAAAATAGTAAAGGACAACTCTTGAAAGATATATATTTTGATAACAAGAGCCTGGTCTTGAAATAAATGTGAGAAAACTGTAAAAAAGATATGTTGAAATATACCGATTAATCGATTGTTAAAATCTACAATCGATTGTCTAAAATCAACAGCCTTTCTGACTGATCATCGATTATAAATCGATCATCGTGACAACACTAGTGAACAACTATTAATTTTGATGATTTGGTATTTCTTATTTGATACAAGACATCACTAAGTCTCTTCACAATGGTCCAAGGACCTGTCCATGTTCTGGAAAGTTTGGCTTTAGTTCCGGTAATTATTTTTGGTTGGTTACGGCGGACTAAGTCACCGATGTCATATGTAATTTCTCGCACCTTCCTGTCATAGAATCGTTTCTGACGTTGAGAGAAGTGTCCAGTAACTTCCCGCGCTATTTTACCGGTAATAGCTAATTCTTCTTCTAGTTTTCTCACATAGGCTGATTCATTAGTACTTTGTAATTCATCTGCTTTATCATTCATTTCCGTCATTATATCCAAAGGTATAGAAGCCTCATTCCCGAATACCATCCTGTAAGGTGTGATTCCAGTTGTTTCATGGGGGGTGGTATTGTAAGCAAGTACTAGGCCATCCACGTATCTGTCCCAGTCAGTTTGATGTATCGTTAAGTATTTAGATAACATGTCCTTGATAGTTCGGTTCAAACGTTCCACCATTCCGTCAGATTGCGGGTGGTAAGCTGTTGTTCTGGTTTTATTAATCTGCATCACCTTGCACATTTCGCGGAATAAACGACTTTCAAATTGGCTCCCCTGATCGGTGTGAATTTCTCTTGGACAACCGTATCTTTTGATCCATCCTTTGAATATTACTTCTGCAATGGTCTCAGCTTCTATGTTTTGTAGTGGGTATATCTCCATGAATTTCGTAAAGTAATCAGCAACAACCAATATGTAGAGATTCCCATTTGCTGATTTAGGAAATGGCCCAGTTATATCAATTGCTATTCGCTCAAACTTTTCTCCAGTCAGGTATCTTTTCATGAAGGCTCTTTTCTTTCGGCTAGGATTTTTCCTTTCTTCGCATATTTCACATGAACTAACATAATCCTGTACATATCGTCTCATGTGTGGCCAGTAATAGCGATTTGCCGTTAGTTTTGCATAAGTTCTTCTTATACCCAAATGTCCGGATGTTTCCGAATCATGAATGTGCCACAACACTACATCACGTAATGATTTCGGAGTACATATTTTAAGTTTTTCACAATTATTTTCAATCCATCGGTAGCACAGAACTCCATTTTTCACTTGTAGTAATTCCCATCGTGAGAACCAGAATTTAAACTCAAAGTTTTTGTGTGAAACTGAGTTAACGGCCGGCTTGCTTAAATTGTTTTCTTTAAGTCTTAGTATTTCTGATATCCCTTCGTCATTCATTTGATGTTTTCGTATAGTTTCATTTGTCATCTCAATTCGTGGCTGCTTCCTCTGTTTAGCTCGTGGGGGTCTATTAGCGCTTCTCTTTTGCTTATCTTTTCGCCGATTACCACTTTCGTCTGTCGATACACAACTCACTAAATTCTCACTATCGGGATAGATAAGTTTCACAATTTCATCACCAATATTTTCCTTGGAATCACATGAAGTAACACACAGTTTTCGTAATTCGTCACTGCTTTGAAACATTTCCCATTTCAGTTCATCATCATTGGTTACGTCTAATTTACACTGCTTGCAATGTACAGGTTCACTGTTATTTATTCGAGAGAGAGCATCTGCATTTCCGTGGCGTTTCCCGGGTCTATGTTCTATCCGGAAATTGTAGGGTCCTAGCTGTTGAATCCATCTTGCTATTTGACCGTCCGGTTCTTTGAATTTATGTAACCAAACTAAAGATCCATGATCTGTCCTGAGTAGAAATTCGCGTCCCAGTAAATACTGCTTAAAATGTTTCACAAAATACACAAGAGCCAACATCTCTTTCTGGGTTACACAGTAATTCTTTTCCGCACTGCTCAGGGTTCTGCTAGCATATGCAATAACTGTTTCTTTTCCATTCTGTATCTGTGACAATACAGCTCCAATGGAATCATTGCTCGCATCCGTGTCTAAAATAAACGATCCACCATTAACATCAGGATATCCTAATATGGGGGCTGTCACTAACTTTTCTTTTAGACATTGAAACGCTAGGTCACACTCTGAAGTCCAATCCCATTTCCCATGTTTACTAGTTAACGCATGTAGACATTTTGCGATCTTGGCAAAGTCTTTAATGAATTTCCTGTAGTATGACACTAATCCTAGAAAACTGCGTAATTCTGATTTATTTTCAGGCCGCTTCCAGTCATCCACTGCTTTGGTTTTCGCTGGGTCTGTTTTAATTCCATTTGCGGATACAATGTGTTCAAGAAAAGAAACCCCTTTGCAGAAAAAGTTACATTTCTTCGCTTTGAGTTTGAGATTTGCCTCACTCAAACGACTAATCACTAATTTCAAATTTTCCATATGTTCCTCAAAATCTCGTCCAACCACTATAATGTCATCAAGATATAACACTGTCACGTGCCACTGCAAACCAGCTAAAGCTTTTTCTATTACTCGCTGGAAAGTTGCAGGTGCGTTGCAGAGTCCAAAAGGCATCACTCTATAGTGATAAAGTCCTCCTCGAGGTGTTGCAAATGCTGTTTTCTCTTTATCATTTTCATTCATTGGAATTTGGTGGTACGCCATATTCAGGTCTAATGATGTGAACCACTTAGATCCGGCTAAAGAATCTAAGTCATCCGACTTTCTAGGAATCGGGTATGCGTCTTTTACAGTTCGGGCATTTAATTTCCTGTAATCTACACATAATCTCCAACTTTTGTCCCTCTTCTGTACCAGAACTAATGGAGATGACCAGGGACTATTTGATTTTTCTATAAGCCCATTCTCTAGAAGACTCTCAATTTCTTTATCCAATATTTCCCTCTTAAAAATTGGAACTTTCCTCGGTGGTTCTTTAAACGGTGTTTTGTCCTTGAGTTTAATTGAGTGCTCGCTTAATCTTGCCCTTTCCATTGGTTTATTAGGATCAGAAAACGCAATCTGATACTCTAGTAGAAACTGTCGGAATCTCTGTGACTGCTCAGGTGACAAGAATTTGCACCCATCTTTATACAGCTTACACAAATGATCCGGTATTTCCTCGGAAACTTCTGTGGTATTTACTATATACACATTTTCCGGAATTGAAGTACCTGTCCGCAATACAGGTGAAAACAGGGCTAAGTTAGTATTCTTCTTCACCAATACATCATTTTCACTCGGGTTAAACACGCGCACTAACACATCAGTTTCACTACTATTCACTGATATTAAAGCATGGGCCACAACTATCCCATGTTCGTGTATAAACTTCTTTAACGGCACTATTATTCCTTCGCCGTAAACATCTTTGCTGGCCAGTTTTCCTTTCATTATAGCTTCATGTCCTGCTGGAATGTCACAATCTTCCACAGACATCACTCTGGAACTCTTGTTTGACTTAGCACTCCTCTTCCCAGGCAAACAGCTGAGCGCTAACAAGGTAGTCTCATAGTTCCATATACACCTGAATTCTTCCATGAAATCTTGTCCAAGTAAATTGCATTTCACTTTTCCCACAAATACTCGGAAATGTATGTCTAAATCACCAAATGAGAGTAGCATTATGGCTGTACCAAGAACATCTAAATCTCCGCCATCCGCTGAATGAAACTTCTTGTGTGCGCGCTCCAGTACAGGTCTATTTTCTGGCAAGATGCTGTAATATGTATCTTCTGTTATAAATGTGTTTATAGCACCCGTGTCAATTTGAAATTCCAAAGGCGTTCATTCGACCAATCCTAGAATCTTCATGCCTCGAGTTCTTTGTATGACATGCTCACTTCCTCCGGAACTAGTCCGCCTTGTGGTAAATTCATCGTGCTCTGCAGTGTTTGTTTCCGTTTCTTTAAGTACTGGTTTACAAAAAGGATTTTCTGCAGATTTGTCGCTTAATTCATTTCCAGTTGAAACGTTACACTCTTTGATATCTGTACTAGGCCTCTTGCGCACTCCGACCGACGCACGGCCTACTGCCTCGGTCCTCTCCCGTTTAACTTCAAGTTGACTTTATTTCCAGTATTTCTCTGAGGACAATCCCGTATAACGTGGTATGGGGAATTGCAATGATAACATTTTCTCTTGGCTTGGTCTTCATTTACAGTGGCCCTTCTCTGGTTTGCTCTATCGTAATTCTGGTATGATCTGTTGATTTGATTGTTCTTTGTTCTGACATCACCTGTATTTCGTGTCTCACTTGGAATATGATATACCGGCGGTCTCGGAAACCTAACATCCCTCTTCTTATTTTCCGTCAATCTGATGCACTCCTCCTGCATGGCTGACGTTACTGCATCATCTAGCGTTCTGGGACGTGTTCTTTTTACAGCTAAACGGAAATCCTCGTTTTCACTGCAGTTGTCTAAAAAGGTCTTGATGCTTCCTTCTTGTACGTATTCTCGGTTATCTGGATAAGCTCGGCGATATAAATCATGAATAGCCTGTCCAAAATCTTGGAAAGATTCAGCATTTCTCTTCTTACGCAATTTAGCCTCTGTCATGTAACTTTCTTTCATCGCTTTGTGTCCAAATCTACCATCCATAGCTTCCTTATTTGGGTCCAATCGTTGCATACAGATTCTGGCAATCCGTAGACAAAAGTTTCTGCTTGTCCCCGCAATACTGAAAGAAATACTCTCCGTTTCCTATCTGTGTCCCATGAATTAAGTTCACTTATATTTTCAAAATAGCGAATAAACTCGGTCCATTATGTCTGTACCATCTCCGCTATAAGTACGTTTTACGGGAATTTGCTGAGCTGTTCTGTTACCATTGTACACCGGCGAGTCTACTAAAGTAGATTTGTCATATGGTTGAGACGTAGCACTTTCCTGCTGAGGGGAAGAGTATCGCTGCATATGTCCTGAGCGTTGATTTAATTTATCCTTCACATATCCAGGGAAATGTTGGTATAACGCAAATACAGCAGCACAACAAGAAATTAACACAAAAATCCAGGAAATAAACTTGTACATGAAAGTCTGCTCATTTTCAGTATTTTGTTGCACTACTGCAGATTCATAGCGAGGAGTGCTTGCTTGTAAGGGTGTCCCAATAGCGTTCACATCACAAAAAGAATTCATCAAATTTCTGCGTACAGCACTGTGATCCTCTCGAGAAACAGTTTCTCCGATTCTTGGAGTGTTAGGTATTCCTGACGTTATTTCCATATCTACCGGGGAATAATCAGTCCGTTCTTGGAACATTTTTGAGAAAAGAGCACAGTGCACAAATAAAACGTATAATACAAAATAATCCAGATTTTCGGAATAGTTAATTTTCCGCTAATTTCCGCTAAATTCCCACATTCGTCGTAGTCATAAATGTAAGCCAGTTTCAGTGGTGAACTCATATTTTCATAATTTTCCTTATCGGACACACAGATCACAATTTTAAAATCACAAAAATCACATATCATATGAAGGTATGAATCCCAACCGCTGCTCACCAGTTGTAGCGCCGACCGAGCGGCCGTATTTACATTTTGTCCTCAGTCTTTAATTTCTCTATTTTGGTAGCGTTAACTCTCCTCATATCTTGAAATGAGACTCAAGTTCATCTATTCTACAGTTTATTCACACATCTCACAAATATATACACAATCACAAATATCAAACACAAAATAAATCCAAGTAATAAATCCAAATAATGTCCAAGAATATAGCAACATGAGCGAAGTTAATAATCCAAGAATGGCAATGTTTATAATGAGTTCGAATATATGAATGTGTCTAATGCAGTTTCAGCGCGGTATTTATACTATAGATCCGCTCCTAACAATAAGGAGCTCATATTTTGAATCCCTAAGATTAGGAGTCAATGTATCAATTACATAAATTAATATGGCAATCAGCAGGCGGTACATAACACAAACATGTGGGGTAATTAAGATACACATTAAGCTGTTAGAGATAAAGATAAAGATATACAACGTGTGAAAATAACTGACATCAATTAATATGAAATAACTAAGATAACATATTTAAAACCGCTACAACTGAAACTTAATTCTAAATTACCTGAGAATGATTTCACAAGAGTTTCATCTTCCTGCGCCAGTGGTTTTTGAGAAGATTTTTGTAAAATGCCATGAATTATTCAGTAATTCATATTTATCTCCCCTTGGTGAAAGGCTTGGCCCTTCATTTGAACAAATTTAAATTCCCTTCACCTATGGATACTGTAATAGGAGTAATGTCGACAGAACACCATTGTCATTAGGGGTTCTAGAATATTTGCAACACTCTCCTATTTTCATATATATATATATATATATAATTTCCCAGGTTCTTATTTTGATTTGAGATTCTGCTTGGTCTTATTTCCGAGCCTGTTTGTACCTTATTTCAACACCTCGTGTCAATTGCAATGAAAACACCAGTTTCAATAAACAACAAAATTTATTTAACCTTTGTATAGACAAACAAAAAAAATGGTATATATAAAAAAAAAATAACAACTGTAAATTTCTGCCTTGTAAAAATAAACCCTAATTTTGAAACCCAGCAAAAATCACCCCCCAACCTAGCGTACGGAAACGCTAGCCCAACCTAGCCGGGGGAAAAGGCCTAGGGAAATTAAAACCCCTTATTTACATTTATTTACTGAGAACCTAACTTTTAGTTTTATGGCCTAATATATTTAACAGGAGCAATAGACGACGACAATTTTTGTACAAATACCTAATAATAACTTAACATAATTTCTAAGGGTGCAACCTGTTAAATACCTAATAAACCTCTATAAAAAGTGAGAGAACTTACAGCAAATCAATGCTTTTCAAGATTCCCCACTAAAGTAGCAGTTACACGGGTTTTTATACTTTTTGAAAACAATGGAAAATTCAATTAGAATCTTAGTGGATGCACCCGAAGGGTATGAACTTTGACTGATATTAGTAACACCCAAAAGGTTAACTTTCGTAATGATAGCCAATCAAAATTTAGATAAACATTAGCCCAAAAGATCTGATGGAAGCAACACGTGCTTTTCCCTGAGAAGGTTTGTAAACATGCTAAATATAAACAAATGAATTAGGAATAAGGCAGTATACACATATATGTATGAAAACATTGATAATAACATACTAGATATCATTGAGATGGTGGCCATCTCAAAGGGCCCCGCGTTCAACAGTGAACATGAAAATGTAAGGTCGTTTAAAAGGGATTATTTTGAAAAGGAACATTTCCTTTTGTGTTATACAGTAAAAGTCATTAAGTATGACTTCACGGTTACTGCAAATTTACTAATATTTATCGAAGTTATCATGTATCCCAAGTTATTAGGGATGTCAACGAATATTCGAATATTCATTCGATGAGTTGATATTCGAAAATAAATTTATGATTCGAATATTCGGATTTTAAGTATACAAGCATCAAAAAGAAAAAAAATCTGACAAAAACTGAAGTTATATCAGAAATTGAATCAAATTCTTATCGTTGACCAACAATAAGATTTTATTTAAAACAAAATTAAGAGACACTCCTCTTGGATGACCTTAAAGGTGTGAAGAGTGTATTTATTAAAATAATAAGAATTATTCATTTGATCATTTAATTAGAGGTATAACAGTGTCCAGTACTTAGAATAAGTTTGTATTGTTGAAAATATTTAGGACACATTTTTAAGTAACACACATGGATCCCTTGTTTATGTATACATCATTTAAAATCATTATCAGCAAATTAATTAGTTAAAGTAATTGCTTTTAATGTTTCTCCATTAGATAATTGTTCTGTGTGATATAAATCTTAAGGATTATCAGTGTACACTTTGGTAAGACGATTGATTAATCTGGAACTTATTAAAAGAATCTTTTGAATTTTGGGGAGAATTTTTTTTATTATATTTTGGATGTAAACTTTTCATATATTCTGTAAAATATTTCAAGAATATACATGTAATTATAGTGCATTTACAAAACTCTACATGAAATTTTATTCCAAAATAATGACATTAAACGTATATTGCTTGACAAAAGAGTGAAGATGTATACATATTATAAAGATGTATTTATTTTATCGAATATTCGAATATATTCGAATACTACTATCGAATATTCGAATATCAATTATTGACAATTTTGACATCCCTACAAGTTATATAAATTTACTGGAATTAAAGGCAAAGGATTATGCAGCAAACAAAGATTTTAAACAGAAAGGGTAATTCTGACCATGACCTAGAAACTTCGACCAAGGTCACTGCAGATCCATTGACCAGTGGATCTCTATGAGTGAAGCAATAGCCAGAATGGGCAAACAAAAGAGAAGATATACTCCGGACTACGATTTTTCATATCGTTCTGCTTTGACCTTGACCTTCGACCTAAAAACCTGGTTCAAGGTCACTGCACGCCAGTTACCCAAAGACACTCTCTTGGTGAAGTATGAGGCAGTTTGGGCCAAGGAGAGAGAAGATATGCTCCATACAAGGATTTTTCATATAATTCAGCTTGGACCTTGACCTTTGACCTAGAAACCTGGTTCAAGGTCACTGCACACCGGTTACCCAAAGGCACTCTGTGGGTGAAGTATGAGCCAGATTGGGCCAAGGAGAGAGAAGATATGCCCCGGACAAGAGATCTCGGACGGACAGCCGGACGGACGGACAGACTGATCACTATAGGGCGCCCGCCAAGCGGGGCCCTAATTATTACTAAAATACAAGACATAAATGCTTATAACAAAATCCATTCCTGCTACACTCCCCCCTTCTTAAGACATAAATGATTATATCATTTATTCAGAAAAAATTAAAATATATGTCCCTAGCAGGAATGAGAAAAAAAAAAAAAAATTCAATTTAACAACAAAGGTAAAATACAATATAAAAAATCATTTTAACAGTTAATAGCATAAACTTTACACTCATATCAATGTATATTTCTCCACTGTTGGCACATATTTCACTCCCCACAGTCTTCCTGTGATCAGGATGTTTTCTCCCTCTTGGGTTGGCCGTACCTCCTGATCCCGCGATACAGTGTTTTGTTTTTCCAATATGGTACTAGCCTCAAGGTTGAGACTGTTTCTTCGTTTCAAAGCAGCCTCCCGTCGAAATCTGTCTCGGGCTTCAGAGACTGGGGCCAAGGGCATCAAACTATTTTGCGGATCTTTATAGCGTAGATTCCTAACGGTGGTGTGAGTGGATTCCACGGTGCTTTGCTGTCTAAGGCGCGCATGCCGAGTCACCTGTCCCTTCCTCCTACTCGCATAATGACAATTGGCCTTTGTGCATTTATATATATTGATGTTTGGTTCATGGACCTCTGTCCAGTGGGTTCTGCATGCTTTGTAGCTCCCCAACCACCTCTCGCATCCTTCAACGTTACACGTCATTCCCCCCTCCTGCCACAAGGGGCGGATGTCACGATCAAGCTCCTCCATTTCCTCACGGGTGACAAAAATGTCCAATACGTCCATGAAAGCTACCTATCAAAATAATTGTACAACTAATATTAGAATTTTCTTTTCAAAATAAATCAATTATACCAAAGTAATATCAGAGTATAGGAATAGGGCCCAACAGTCCAGCTGTTTTTAAAATATTCCAACTCTTTTACATCACCATGAAATAATAGATAAAATAAATTTCCAAATGTTAATCACTCAAATTTGAAATTACAAATTATTGCAAATAATACTTTTGAAAATATGTTACTTTCACATTACAGATAATTTTTGAAAAACTCATTCACAAATTCACTTATCTGAAATAAATAAGAATAAAGTTATGGTGAGTAGATCTCCCTGAGTTTAACTCTTCTCCCAGTTCTTGTTTTTACAGGAGATCTTTGCTCAGGTTGCACCAAAGGACTATTTGGAAGTGGTTCTGTTGTTTCGCTCAAAGTTCCATCAGAAGTTTGGTGTTCGTTATCTTCCAACCAATTGACTGGAGGTTGTCTCCCTTGGAATGGTTTCAAATGATCCACATGGACAGTTATTGGGGTACTTTCTGAATTTAACTGTATCTCATAAGTAACATCTGAAAGTTTCTGAATAATGAGATATGGACCCGTCCAACCTTGACCTAATTTATTTGATATAGTGGGTAAATACCATCTCCAAACCCATTCACCTGGTTCAAATTCTCTTGGTTTTAACCCTTTATCATAATAATGAATCTGTCTCTGAGAAGCAATACCCAAATTTTGATATGCAAACTCAAACGCATTGTTCATAGATACTTCTAACCATTTTACATACATTGAAGGACACAGTTTCCCAGGATTTGCTGGTGATATCCCAACCATGATATCTATTGGGCATGAAATTTCCCAACCCAACATGAGCAAGTTTGGAGTACACTTTGCACTTATGTGAGGGGTTGCATGATAGGCCATCATGAGGTATGGTAAATGATCATCCCAATCATCTTTATTGTCATTGACAAACGCAGATAACATTGCGATCAGAGTTCTATTAAAACGCTCAACAAGGCCATCAGACTGTGGTCTATATGGAGTGGTTCTAGTTTTCTCTATGCCTAAAAGTTCACAAAGTTTAGAAAATAATTCACTTTCGAATTCTCTCCCCTGATCAGTATGAATTTGATTTGGAACACCAAAACGTGAAATAAATTCAGTAGCAAGTTTGTCAGCAACTGTAAGGGCAGTATGATCAGACACAGCGTATGCTTCTTTCCATTTTGAAAAATAGTCACCAACAACAATGATATACTCATTTCCATTATTGGTTGTTTGTAAACCAACTAAAATATCTATTGCAATTCGGTCTAATGGTTTTGTAGATTGAAGTAGAGAAGACTGAAGTGGAGATTTTCCAAACCCTGGACCTGGTTTTCTACGTGCACAAAGATCACATGATTTACACCATAATTTAACATCATTTGACAAGCCAGGCCAATAGAACCTTCTTTTGACAGACTCATACGTTTTATCCCTCCCTAAATGACCTGAAATTCTGGAATTGTGTAGGGATTCTAAAATCTTTTCTCTCATAATCTGAGGGGCAACAATCTGAAAAATGACATGACATTGTGGATCTTTTTCACTCACTCTGTATAAAATTTCATCTGACCTAATTTCAAACTCTTCCCACATTTGACATAAAGTTCGAATTTCATGGGAAAATGAACCAATAGTTTGTCTGTTTGGTTTAGTAACTTGTTAGGTCTTGAGTTGTTTGAATTTACCAATGTTTTTGTCTTCATTTTGCCATTCTTTTATTTGTTCAGGACCCCAAATTTCAACCTAGTTTGATACTTCAGGAGTACGGTCATCGGCTTGGACAGGATATATTCCCTGGTCAGAATGCTTAGATTCTTCATTAAGGAATTCTCCTTTTTCCGCCTCAACCTCCGAAGTCAAATTCTCATTACCTAAATTTGCATTTTGAAATTTTGAATCACAATCGGGGCAATTTTCTCTCGTTCATTTACGTTTGACTGGAATTCTGGACAACCCATCAGCATTTCCATGCCGAGTACCTTGTCAAGTTGACGATGTTCTATGTCAAAATCAAACATGTCAATGACACTGATCCATCGAGCAATCATTCCCTCGGGATTTTTGAATTTTGAGTGATGAAAGATGAAAGAGTTATAGCATATGCCAGTGTGTCTTTACAAAATTCTCAAAGAAAATATTGTACTACCCACAAAGAACTTTTGGCTATTGTAGTGTTTCTGAAACATTTCAGAAATCATTTGTTTGGACAAAAATTTTTGGTAAGAACCGATCATGCTTCACTCAAATGGCTTAAATCCTCCCTAAGGCGTCGCGCAACAACAAGGATATGCTTGTTGACAACCATGGTTACACGTACAACCTATGGAAGACTTTGCCCAATGGAAGAGACTGGCAGTCTGCTATCCGTCAGAAGCCGCTTTATTGTATGGCTACCGTTAAGGAACGCCAGGGTACTTTCACAATGGGAAAACAATGGCATTGCCATAATTTGCCATGTGGGAGCCGCAGGATTGACGATGGCGAAGAAAATAACAGCAAGTGTTAAGGCGCAGTCCGTGGACAACGTATTCAAGAGTGCGGGATCCATAGCTGAATGAGTACTTTATTCCATGGCTGATGAAAACCTCCCACCACAATGCCGACCAAAGATAACCAATTTGATAAGGATCGCCAACAGAACCAAGGAAAAGATGCGTCCCGATGAGCCAAAAGAATGCAACTTTGAACTTGCCGAAGGATATCTACCTGTAGGATTTCTCCACAGAGACATTTCCTGTGATGGACAGCGGCACATCATATTTGCCACAGCAGGACAACTAGATGTAATGGCCAACTTACAGACTTGGTATGTCGAGGGTACATTAAAAGTGTCAGGAGCCCCTTTGCACAGTTATTTTCGATGCATTGGTTCCTTGCTGACCATCAAAACAAGTGCCATTAGTCTTTGTGTTGATGAGTCGACGACAGACTAGTGACTATGTAGCCGTATTCAGAGCCATTATGGCCATTCCACCACGACGAGCTGCAGTCCAAGCCATCGTCGCAGATTTCGAGAAGGCTTCATGGGCGGCTGCACGGAGACAATCCAGGGGGTTACCGTTGAGGGATGCCACTTCCACTGGTCGCAGGCTATCTGGAGAAAAGTTCAGGAAGTTGGTTTGCAAGTCCCGTACAACGAAGATCGGCACACCCACAAGACTGTGCGGTGTATTTTGGTATTGCCATAAGGTGAAGGGCGCCTTCAAGTTCATTCAGGACGAAGCTCGAGCTAATGACCGCCTTCTTGCCCTTCTGTCATACGTCACCAGGAATTGGATGGAGAGCAACGTGTTTCCCATCCCTTCTTGGAACGTTTACAGAAAAGAAACGAGCACCAACAACGATTGCGAGGGGTGGCCTCGGAGACTAAACAACACGGCCAGTGAATCCACGCCTCCCATGTATGTTCTCATCCCTATATTGCATGGTGAGGCAGAGAAGCTAAACCCTTCAGCAGCAGATGGTAGAAGAGGGAAGTCTCAACAGACTGCAACGCAGAGATGTCCGAGAGCGTCAGGCCGGCTTAAGTTTGATATGGACTGTGCTTTACAGGTGTACTGTGTGAATACAAGTGTTCCCACCCTTACAAGTGATGAGACACAAGGACTTAAGTTAATTTTTTGTATTTATATGTGATTTATATATGTATATACACATCGTAACTTATTTTGTTGACGTCTATTGAATATCTAAAAATAAATTAAATATGCAAATATACATCTGTTGTTGACACTATTTTCTTGGGTTAACTAGCATACAAGAAAGTCAGTGAAGGCATGTACAGGTTTCAAATTTTCGTACAATGTAGTAGATCTTTCATTCTGTTATTCTTCATGTCAAGAAGTATTCGGACGAGTACAATATATACATGAACCTAAAGAAAATTGAAAGAATTTGAGAATATTTTATAAGCTTCGTAATATTTGTTTCCAAATCTTGGGACGTTCGTTAAGTGAAATATGGTGCCTTCAAGAAATATATAATATATTTTAATAGCTTCGTAATAATTGTTTTCAAATCTTGGGGCGTTCATTATACACATGTATGTTAAATCTGGTGCACTCATCAAACATATAATTTGGGGCGCTCGTGAATCATTACCCATATCGATATTTTGTTGACACCGAAATGTAAAAAAAAACATGCATTAAAAGCGAACACGTTTTCTTTTACAAGTTTTTAAGCCATTGGGCGCTCGTGAAATAGGTTTGAGGCGCTCGTGATTTAAATTTGGGGCGCTCATATTTGTCTTTGGGCGCCGGTAAAAAAAAATGGGGCGTTCGTGCATGTGGCGTTCTTGTTTGGGGGCGCAGTGACTAGCACCCGTTTTGTGATGGTCCTGAAGGTACTGAACACCAATTGCCATGCTACCTCCGATCACATGGTAAACGTCACAGCACCTGTCGTGACAGCAGGGTGCCGACCTAGCACGTTTTAACTTATGCCGTTGCCAATTTTGATTTTTTGGTACTTTTTATTATGTTTCAATACAATATAGATTATTGAAATGAATTTTAGATAATCTCATTTAATTGTGTGGATAGCATTAAACATAAGACACAACTTGGTACAAGTTATCTAGTTCATGGGAAAGTCAGCATCAGGATGAGTTAACGACTATAGCAACTTTCTCTTCCTCTTCAACATCTCAGCCATTTGGTCATTAGTAAAAGTTACAAACAAAAATCCAGTTCAATCCTAACCATCATGCTACCAAAAATAAAGAGGGATATCAGAGGGGAGATGGTGTCGCCATCTAGGGGCAGAGGACACAAAAAGCCTCGCCATGATCCCAGGCAGCAAAGGTCTGGAGCCAGGAATGATCATCCTTCCCAC